>NC_025701.1:2552945-2570301 GCF_000633955.1 Camelina sativa | reverse complement strand
AAAAAAAAAAAAAAAAAAAAAAAAAAGAGTCATGATCGTTACATGTGTTGAGGAATTACAAGTTACAACAACTAAGTTGATTTTATAAATTCTTTCCTCTATAACCAGAATTTTACAAGATAATACAAAAATGTCACAAGCTGCGTCAACGTGAAGAAACGCTTTCGCTCGGTCTTGTGTTTTTTCTAGGAACAACAACCGTTTATTAACATCTTCTTAAAAAAAAAAGTCCAAAAATTGATACTAAAGTCAAAGTAATCTAGACTCATGTAAACAAATTAAGAAAAAAGACAGTCATTTGAGAAACAAATTAGTTCACAAACTCATGTAAACTGTTCGATCTTGTTAAATTTGCGTATAACGTTATTACTTGAACATATATACATTTTTGGGTTCATATATATATATAAACGTGATCACAATTCACAAGTATGCTTAAACTACATAACAATCGATTGATAAAAAGAACGGCTCTCTCTCTATATGATGTTACAAAAAAAATGTTAATAGTGACAACTTTTAGGTTCCCTTTCATTATCGCGGAACTAAAATTTGACAAGCTGTTTTGCATACATATAGTTCCTTTTACGACACTATGCATCATTGCATGAATAAAATATATGTTCGTTTTATATTAAAAATAAGATATCCTCTTCATATAAAGTGTGACATTTGTAAGCAATGCGATGGAAACGACCGTTAGCATTATTGTCTTGGTGGATCCCTCTGTATAAAAAGCGAAACTGCTGAACCGTTCTTTCATGTCAAAGATAAATATTATTAGATACCCAAAATACCCCNTTTCCACGGTTCCACTACCTTCCGCCAGCTATTATTTTTTTCCCAAGAAAAAAAGGTAAGGGTATCTTATTCTTTCCTTAGTCGCATTTGACAGATATACCCTCTCCTTCTCATACCTATTATTAAAGCTACCACCATCTCTTCTCCACAGTATAAGAATGTTGCACCGTGACTTGACTCTGTAGTTAGGAAAGACAGAGAGAGTTTTACAATGGGAGTGTTGAAGAAATGGTCGTCGCTGAAGAAGAAGAAGCAGCAACAAGAGGAGGAGCAAGTCACGTCTAAAGAAACTCAAACGTGGCGGCGATTAAGGAATCTGTTTTCTACGTCTTCTTCAACGCCGTCGTCGGGGAAGTGGAAGCGAGTAGAGATTATATTGCTGACAGAGATAGTGGACGGAGTAGTTTACAAGGTCATGTATGTTGTCGAAGCTTTCGTTCTCGTTTCGACGCTCTGCTTCTTCTACCTTTGTTGTGGATGCCACATCTGAATTTTGCTTCTCTCATTAAATTATTCTTTGGGATTCATATTTGTTCTGTCTGAGGTGTAGTGTTAGTCTCAGTTTTATACAAATAAGCTTATCTGTAATGTAATCTGATCGTTCCACTGCGTAGTTCCAGAGAACCATTCATAAGAGTCTCTCATTCAATTTCATGAAAACATCATTACAGAGAATTAATAAAAATGGGTACAAATGATTGGTAAACTTAAACCAAATCTGTTCGACTACACTTCTTTCTATACGGACCAAGTACAAAAGAAAGAGAACAAAATTCATTCCATCTCTTGATATAAGCTATGTTCTTTTGTTTTCCTTAAGGCAGGACAGGGAAACATCACATTTCCAATTCAATTGCCTTAAAAAGTAAGTATTTTCTCAGGGAAGGTCCACACGCACTTCCACTTTAACGATGTCAGGGTTACCAATGAAATGTGTGTAACAAAAATTGTTAGGGACTATTATCTTGATCATCCATCTCATCAAGTATCACATATTTTCCAGTTTGACTTGGAGCTTGCAACTGCTTTTCACCCTCTGTTTTGTGACCCTTTTGTAGTTTATCATATCTGGGAAGACATCAAAAGCATTAGGACTTATTCGAAGTCCCAAATACTCCATGCGACAAAGATTAATGAGAAGGAGAAGAAAAGTTACTTACTTGTACCAGTTGAACAAACTGACACCAACCATGATGATCACCAGACCAACACCTTTTAGCCATGTAAAATCGTCGTGGAAGTAAAACACCGCAACCTGCATAAGAGCAACAATGAATTTTTTACATCCCCAATTTTTTGATCCAGCATTCATCAAATATTTAACAACAACACTGATATAAAATTCCTCTGTATGCGGGGGGACATGTAGTCAAAGGTGTATTATAGTGAACGAGAAGCCAATTCTAAAGACATTAGTTCTATTTCATCGACTCATAATCCATCCTTATGAAATGGACTCTAGGCAGGTCTGTCTATTTGTATGCCATATGACCAATGTAGTCTCACCAACTTAAGATATGAGTCCCCTTATCTAGACATCACCGCAACGTTTCAAGCAAATGTAGTTAGGAATTTCTTGCAAATAGAAGGAAATCAGAACTTACAATCTAAGACTAACTAGTTATATTATCCGTTTCTAATTGGCAAACTAAGAAGAAGGCTGGAGTTTATTATAATATCTGAACTTACTAACAAACATAATCCAAAAAGGTTAAGAATATAGGACATACCACTATGGTGACAGCCTCTTTAACAACGCCCGCAATTGTGACGGTTACAGCACTAGTCACGGAAACAAGAACATACTCTGTCAAAACCTGAAACAAAATATTAAATAGTGAGCATAGAAGAAGGTTCAGATACAAAATTAAAGCTTCAAAAGATGACTCAAACTCTACTTATCAAGACAAGTTCACTCTTACAATAAGAATTGTAAATTTTTTAGTAATGCTCACCATACAAAAAGCCAGTGCTCCGCCAAAAAGCATTAAAAAACAAGTTCGAGCAAAATGTTCTCCACTATCAAAGTATTTGTTGTCTCCAAATTCACTCCAAGGATCCAGAAGGAGAGAGAGAAGACCAGTCACTATAGCCATCACTGGTGCCATGTAGCTCATCAATATGAATGGATTTTTTAGGCCTAGATAAACAAAGCAAAAACGTTTATATTTATTCATAGGTCCTGTGACTTAAAAGATATTAAGAACAAAAATTTTAGATTAAAAACGCCAAGAGCATAACCCACCAAAGCTTTCTTTCTAGACATCATGTTGCCATCAGGATGAACCAAAACATTGGAAGACAAAAACCACAGAAAGTAAAGGCAAAGGGTTAATATATAAATCCAATGTAAGGTTTAAAAGGAATTAAAAAATGAGTAAAATAATATATACCTGCAAAAGAACTTGCGTCATACACCAGCGAAAACCAGACATGACAGCAGCAAGCATGACAAAAACGAAACCCCAAAACTCAAATTCTGTCTCCTTTGCAACTGGATGCAAATTAATATACTCGATGGTGAGAATTTAATTATTGTCTTTGGCTAGAAAGAAAGAAAAAACATCTAGATAGATGTTGAGCAAACAGGTAGAAGAACTGGCAAAGGTTGAACAAAGGAATACAAAGTATTATAAATGACGGATTAAAACATACCTGTTAACAATATTCCTGCTGAGATCACTGAAATAATGCCAAAAAGTTTCAGGCTTGGAGACTCCAGCCTTAGAAGAGAAATATAGTGTCAGAATAACACATCAAATAAAAATGATAGAAATACTCCATAATGAAAGTACAGCATCAAATCAGTGTGGTAATTGAAAATGGTTTTAACGTACAAATCAAGATATATTAACAAAAATCGTAATGCATAAAGCACCTGAAGGCAAAAGCAAACAGAAGAAGATATATCGGGGCTGCAGATTTGCACTGCAAAAAAAAGAACGTGAATATCATTAGACAAGTCTCATCTTGTCTCACCCGCAAATTCCTAAGAAGTTGCATAGACCTACCACAGAAAATAAGATAACTAACCATAGTTGCAAACGTAACCGATATGAAGACAAGTGACTCATTACTTAGGTTTATATCCATAGCAGTTCCAAGTGCAGTTGGTACAACTGTGAAAGGACAGTCCACGTTGGTCATCAGTTCAGAGAAATTTAATATAATCAACTTTCGAAATACTGAAACAAAAAAAAAAAAACTAAATCCTCATAACTTTCCAGTCTCTCATATTCATTAAATACTGTAGATGATAATGGCATTGCATAATTTGCAGAAAGTTCTCAGTAGTCAGTACTATGTAGTGAGAATGCCATAGAAATTCATAGCTAAGGGAATGCTCATTAGCACATAATGATTTAAAGAAAAAAAGAGTTGACGACATGGTTTTGTTAGTTTACCTCTAACGAAATAGTCTCTCCAAGATATGGTAACATCAGGATGAAATCTCCCCGACCAATACCATGTTATCATCTTTGATAAAACAGCTTGAATGGAAAAGTGAATGGTATTCATTAACAAGGGAGCTGGAAACTTCCCTAAATCATCTCCTAAGAGAGTTTTGTTGTACCTAGGAAATAAGCAAGCAAATTATATGCAAGCCGTAAGGACCTAGAAAAAGAAAAAAAAAGAAAAGGGAAAGTCATAAAGACATACTTACAGAGTCAAAAATGTGCTGAAGGTGTACCATACAAGTATAAAGAAGAGTGTTTTAAGCACATCAGCAGGAGAGATACTCTCTGTTGACACTTTTGGCAATGGTTCGAGGTTATCACTGGAACTGTAACCAACATCAAAACTTCTGGAGGCTTTTATCTCCTTCCCAGAGACATTTTCAATATCAAAGGGCTCTAAAACCTGTTCTCTGTCTACATCTCCCTGACTGGAAATAGGTTCCATTGTACCACTACGGAGCTGCACTCTTTGCTCCATCAATAAATCTGAACTCACCACCAGCTAAATTTTTTGGCGACCATTCACAGATCACTGATCACAGCCTTTATATTTACTCAATAGGGACCTGTGATGGACAGCTTCCCTGCCTCGGAATTCGGAGAGATGTATTCTCCTTTGATCCTATACTCATATGCTCAAAACGGTTCAATGTCCAAGTCTTTCTCGCATAGCCCAGCGGGCTAACTGAATTCAAGGAAGGTATGAACTCCAGATGTTAGGGAATAAGCAATGCAATTATCTGGTACCAATTGACACCTTCTTCACCTAGAATCACAAAACACAAGAGCCACATTGCAATCAAAGGCAAGCTTCTAATACGATGATGCAAAGAGATTCAAACACAGTATCTTCAAACCGACTAAAATTAAGCCACATTATTTAATCTGATAAAGAAGCAAAAGAATTAACAGACAGAGAAATTAGAAAACCATGGCATCAGCAAATCTGAGTTTCAAGTAAATCGGGTGAAATGCGAAACAAGATTGAGCAATCTAAATCAGGGGAAAAGTTTCAATGATTCCGAGCTCAAAAAAATCAAGGCATTAACGAAAAGAGCACTACTAAGATGAACCTGGATCGAGGAGTGAGCTAAAAAAAAAAAAAAAATCACAGATTCAAAGCTCGCGAACATCGGAGTATAAAATAATCATAAGGAGAAATAAAAATATATCGCAAGATTGGGAAAGAAAGAGCTTACAGAAAGAGAGAGAGAGAGAGAGAGAGAAGAATCGTGGCTTGTTGGATCTGATCGGAGCAGCTGAAACTTCGTGTGTTTTCTGATTAGATTGATTTAGGGGAGTCGCAACCGCTGGGTTGTTGGAGTTTGGTGAATTTTTACGAAAGCATTACCGCTCCGACTCGGAGTCTCTGTACAATGCAACTTGCGTTTACCTTTTTACAAAAAAAAAAACTATTATTATTGTTTTCAGAAAAATGGATTATTAATATTAATTAATTATTTTTCTGAGAAAAAAACGGGTCGTTGTCTATTCTTGTCCAAGTCTCCGGAAAATTAAATCTTTCTAATCTAATGTTTTCTTTGAGAAGATATTATTCGAATCACGCGCGCTAAGTTAAAGCCACTCATTATTTTTGTTTGCCAAATCCCTCATCATCTAATCTAGTCTCTACCTGCAATCACTCGTTCGTCCCTTCTCTCTCTCTCTCTCTCTCTCTCTCTCTCTCTCTCTCTCTCTCCACCGATCGAAGAGATGGAGCTTGAATCCACCACCACCGCTCGACGCAGGCTCGCTGCCCTCGCCGCTCACTTCCCGGCTACCACTTACGATCCCGCCTCCACCGCTTCTCTCGCCCCCTTGGTATTTCCCCTTTTTTCCCTCTCTCTCTCTCGTTTCCCTAAATCTGAAAGCCGAATCGGACTAGTTTTTACTGGTAATATGGTGTTTTTTCTGATCTTCGGGAACCATCTCGAAATCTCTCGAGTAAAAATATTGGAACACTTATTAGTCTGATTCCTTTGACCTAAAACCTTGATTTCTTTCAAAGCTGTTGATACGGAAACAAAAAAAAAAAAAAAAAAACTGAAAATTGTTAAATTATTGCCATGCTTATGGATTAGATAAGATGATATACTCTCTCTGTAGTTTGGTTCCGCCTCAATTAGCTTGGTTTGATGTTTTCCTTTATTGTCATCACTCTGTGATCCTCAGAACTGCAGCAGCAGTCTGAACTCTGTCGTCACAAGGTGTGACAACAAAATCTCTTTTGCCCGGCAAGCATCTTCTGAACAGGGTTGCTTTATGAGGCAGGCTTCGTCGACTGATGACGACCATGAGGTACCAAAAAAATTCCTAGTTATGTTTTTCAAAGTTCCTTCTTTTCTGGTGATTATAACTAGTTAAGTAGTTAAGGAGTAACCTCTTTTGTCACTTGTGTGATGGTTTCAGAACTTAGCCATCAGTATGAAGAACTCTGTCGTTAGAAGGGGTGACAATAGGCTGTATTTTGCTCGGCAAGGATCTTCTTCACAGGGTTTTTTTATGAGGCAGGCTTCCACTGATGAGGTACCATCACTTCCTTAACTACATTATTTTTTTTTAAGCTCCTCTTGTCTGCTGATTAAATTTTGCAAATAGTTAATATACTTGTACATTACAGAATTGTTTCAAAATGTTTTTTTTTGCAGAGGACCATACCACAAGATGCTGCACCTACCACCAAAACAACAACTGGCTTCGATCCCTCTTCACCTGAGTACGCCGCTCCACAGTTTTCTAAGCCTGCAAAAGACGAGTTCGTTGTCTCTGATGTATCACCACCAAATCAGCACAAAGAAAAACCTAAGCCCGATCTTCCTAAGTTAGCCAATTTAGGTACAAAATACAAATTCATAATATCAGATACATTCCACTCCAGTTAACACTACTTTTCTGATCCTATAACCTGTTATTTTCTTAGAAAACGTTTTTGCAACCACACAATTATTACAATTTATAACTTATAACTAGCAAAGGTGTTTTCTCACCAGCCTTGATCTACAGCTAAAAGTACAAGAACAAGCAACCATACTTCAAACATATCTTTACCCTTGACCATGAGAACTTATAAAACCTTTATGTTTTGCAGGTAGTGTTTGGTCTCCGAGATCCAATGTTGCTGAATCTGAACATAGCTATGTTGTGGCAATAGAGCTACCAGGGGCCAGTATTAATGATATAAGAGTGGAGGTCGACAACATAAAGTAACTAATACGCACCTTCACACATGTTTTCACTTTGTTCCTATTACTCTCACTACATTGTACTACAAAGGTACTTACCGTTCTGCTGTAGCTTGACTGTGACAGGTACACGCACATCTATCTGTCAAAGAGTTGATGCAGGCATCAAAGCTTCAATCCTTGGATATCATAAGCAAGAAATACTACAGGGATCATTCAAAGTTTCCTGGCCTCTCCCAAGCAATGTGAACAAGGATAACGTTTCCGCTGAATTTATGTAAGTAGAAGCTATACTTATCTAACAATTTATGATCTTACAATT
This sequence comes from Camelina sativa, assembly GCF_000633955.1. Taxonomy (NCBI): domain Eukaryota; kingdom Viridiplantae; phylum Streptophyta; class Magnoliopsida; order Brassicales; family Brassicaceae; genus Camelina; species Camelina sativa. The sequence continues at coordinate 2,562,538 of NC_025701.1, read as the reverse complement.
CTTCTCCTTCAAACTTTTTAATCCTAGATTTTATATGATAAGAGTATGTTTGTAAGTTTTTAGCTAGTGAACTCCTAATAGTAGTTGGTTTCGGATTCCAATTTTAATTCTTAGTACCAGTCACTAGGTATGAATTAGTTAGCAACGATTTAGCAAGTTTTATCATGAGCACTAACACCCAATTTATTATTGCAATTGGAGCAGGGATGGGATTCTGAGAATAGTTATTCCAAAGCTTTGAGAGGGTTCATCGTTCTGGAACCATATCTATACATATGGTAAACGATGTGTGTGTGTGTGGTATATATAATATATATAGATGTGCAGTTTGTGTGAAAGAAAATTCAAGATAGAAGAAGAAAGATATGTAAAATAGTTTGGTCTTTTATATATCACACGAATTGCAGACAGGCATTACTCAGCTGATAGAGTAAGCCATGTAAACAATCGATAAATATATAAAATAAATCCTTCATTACTACTACGAAAAGCCAAAAAGGAAAAAAAGAAAAAAAATGTCAAATGCATCTAATCATCCTAAAGCAGGAAATCTTAATCTACTCAACTACATAGCAAGCATTCTTATTGTAATAATTCGGAAGCGGTCCAAGGTACTCAACTGCAGATGCTGTCTGAAACGGGTATGTAACTGTGCTTGAAAGTGGATGATAGTTAAGCGGCACATACACACCAATATGGTTGAGCGCCCATGTGCGACCAAGATCATCGATGATGCAATGCGAAGAAGGTACATCGTAGTTTGAGACATATCCATTATGGAACATAGGATATGAAGCTAGATTCGGTGACACATAAAAGGAACAAGGGACGCCGGCGCAGTGGCAGGGGCAGGGGCAGGGACAGGAGCAGGGGCAGGGGCAGGGGGGGTTTCGAGCAGTCTCTTTCCAATACCGTAGATCAATCCTCTAGCATACATGGACTCTTCATAGACTTGTTTAAGCTTGGTGAAGACAAGTGCAGTCATTAAACTGTCGGAACCAGCGTGATGTGCTCTTCCCACACGAGTGATGTCGAGTAGCTGAGCCAATTTACTTAGCCCCAGGTGGTCACCGAGCCCTTCACAGTATCCAGCCATGACCTTAGTGTCATAAACCTGACCAAAGACTTTCACAATCTCCGATGCAAACTCTCCGCGAGTGTCAGGTAGTTTGCCATTGTTGAGGACACAGAGGAAGTAGGCGAAATCGTAAGCTCCTTGAAACGTGATGAACTCAACGTGTTCGTGGGACTGAAACATGGCAATAAGCTTGGGGAAGAACCCGTAGCCGAACATATCAATACCGTGGTCTCGAATCTTTTGCAAATCAAGACCGTGTCTCCTCAAAAACTCGATCGAAACCTCGTTCCGTGTGTCGGATGGATCGCCAAAATTGGAGAAGTTAAACTCCCAAGTGCCACCGATCTCTCCTTTAGCGTTGAAAAGAGTGAAACCGCACTGGATCAGCTTCGTGTTCTCCACGTTACCTTTCAAGGCTACGTACCATTCTTCGTTTGATGAATCGATGAAAGTCCGGAAAATAATGCCAGGGTACTCTGTATCGAATGCGATGAGTGGGAACGTCTGGAGACAGGCCTTCATATTACCCATCTCCTCATCGACGTTGGTCCTCCATACCTTCGTCGCCATCGGTGGTGGTGGTTGATGAATCTTGTCCATGATGATGATGAGTACTGCAGAAAAAAATTAGGGTTTTCTTCTTAGGAGGGAGAGGCATGAGAAGACGAGAAGTCGGTTTGTTTGATTGTGTGATTTGTGGGCAGAGCTTTTAGGGTTCTTTAATATATAAAATTGTAAAAAAAAAGAAGAAGTAATTATCCTTTTTCTTTAATTATTATTTAATATTCAGAGTATTAACCTGAGTTTCCTTTTTTCTCGGATTTTATTTTTATTATATTACTTAAAGATGTGTAACAATAGCTTGCTCTCCAATTAATCGGTATTCGTATCCCACTGTTTAGTATTCACTCGGATTTGTTTTTTTACTTTTCGTTAAACTAAAATTTAGAAATTATCTTTTTTCTTCTTCTATTTCCCCCAATTTATTTTTGGAAATATTGATTCTAGGAATTATAGGGGAACATCGTTCGTTTTTACTCTTTTTTTTTTTTTTGCCAATGTGTATAGTGGTGCTGCCAATACAAAAATTATACAGTATTGATTTGTAAATTATATATTAATTACTTTTGATTTTAATTTTTTAATTCAATTTTTTTTACTAATAAGCACTTGAATGGTTTAGGTATCTCTAACAAATGGTTGTTATTAGATGCTTTGACACTTCGTACTATTTTATTTCTTTTATACAGTAAAAAAAAACTTATCTAGTCGAGTAATTTGTAAGAGTGTGCGGTTGTTATTATTTTATTTTTAAGATAAATAATCCATAACATCAAATCTTATCCATAAGGACCATAAACACTACTATCATTTTTATATAAAAACTTTAACTTATATATCTGATATTATTTTATCACCTTCTATCAAAATGTAATCCGGAATTGGGTGTGTGTAAACTGTGTTTATATATGTAGTTTAAACGAATTTTATAGCGGTGTGTGTTAGCTAATACTACATATTTCACTTATCACTAGGCTTTATGTAGGTGGTTACAGTTAGAGCCTTAGAGGTGTTTTGCACGTGATGATACAAAGGTCTATATAATTCTACTTCTCTATTCAATACAATTACGCAGAGTGTATTTTGTTATGCCCGTAAGGTGTTCGATACAATTACGCAGAGAGTGTATTACAGCCCAAGATTAGCTCCATATAATACTCTTTAGGATAGTATGAGGTTAATTCTCATGAGATCACTTCTGACTCACCCTTGTGGTGGCTCCTCCATCATCAATGTCCGATCAACAACAACCACGTCTGCTCAATATGTAGCTTCCAGGTCAAGAGACCCTGTTTTCGAGAAACTCATGGACAAATACAAGAACCTTCTCAAAGTCATTGCTATACAAGACCTTGTTCTCGCCAATCCAACAGCTGATGATCCTCCCTCTTTGTCCATTGATTTCCTCTCCAGACTCTCCCAGAAGCTTCACCTTAACCGTGGCGCTGCTTCTTTTCTCCGAAAGTACCCTCACATCTTTCATGTCTTGTATGATCCTGTCAAAGCTCAGCCCTTTTGCAGGTTAACTGATGTAGCCATTGAGATTTCTCGTCAAGAGGCTTTGGCTATCACTGCTACTTTGCCTCTCGTTGTTGACCGGTTGGTTAGGCTCTTGTCTATGTCCATATCTAAGTCAATCCCGCTTCGTGCTGTTTTCAAGGTTTGGAGAGAACTTGGCCTCCCAGATGATTTTGAGGACTCTGTGATCGCAAAGAACCCTCATCTTTTTAGGCTTAGTGATGGTCATGAACCCAATACCCATATCTTAGAGCTGGTTCAAGAAGAAGAGAAAGTACTGAAATTTGAAGCTGCGGTTGAGAATTGGAGGGTGGTTGAGTGTTCTAAGGAAGATTGCAGTGTCGATAGAACCGAGATTCAGTTTAGTTTCAAGCATAGTTACCCACCAGGAATGAGACTGAGCAAGAACTTTAAGGCTAAAGTTAAGGAATGGCAGAGACTGCCTTATGTTGGGCCATACGAGGACATGGTTGGTAAGAAAAAGAACAGATCCGGGGTGATGGGAATAGAGAAAAGAGCGGTTGCATTTGCTCACGAGTTCCTTAGTTTGACTGTAGAGAAGATGGTGGAGGTAGAAAAGATCAGCCATTTCAGAAAATGCTTTGGGATTGATTTGAACATAAGAGATTTGTTCTTGGATCACCCGGGCATGTTTTATATGTCAACTAAAGGGAAAAGACACACTTTGTTTCTCAGAGAGGCTTATGAGAGAGGACGTTTGATAGATCCAAATCCAGTTTACGAGGCCAGGAGGAAGCTTCTTGACCTTGTTCTCTTGGGACGCCATGCTGCTTTATCAGACTCTGGGAACACAACAAGTATGTCTGAACAAGAATGAGATTGCAGAGTCCCCTTCAGTCGTTTTGAGTATAAGCTAAATAATCGACCATTGAGAGTTGAGGAGATCACCAAGATTCAATCAGCCTCGAACGTGTCTAGCTACATTGAGGAAAGACAATACAAGATAAGCTCTGTGTCCTGTAGCGTTATCAATTGTTTTGCTCAAAACCAAAAAGCTCAAGATAAACGTGTAAGCAGTAAAGGCGAGTAACTTGATGTATATGCGAGTACGTGGATCAAAAACAATTGTAGACGAAACCAATGTAAACTGTATTTGTTTGTGTACTTTGTTGGTGATGTCGACAGGAAGTCAGAAACTATTCAAACTCAATACGTCTTCTGATTTTTGCTTGTGGTTGCCAATTGCTTCATGTGGCTTCTCTTATTCTACTAAAAAACTCTCCTGTTTTTGTTTTTTTGTTTGTTGTACATAATTTTTGTGACTTGTCAAAAGGAAAAAAATATACAGCCAGATTAAAACTATAAGGCCACTGAGAGGAAACCACGTAAGCAGTTCGGAAACCACATCTCTTCTCTTAAAAAGTCGGACACTTCTTTCATTCTCGTGTCCAAATAATCTCGCTTTCTCTTCTTCGTCTGCCAAATCACACAACAGGAACAGGTGCGTTACTCTCTTCGCTCATCTTTCTAATCTCAATCACTTTCCGTTTTGTTTGGTCTCAATCTGCGAAATCTTTTGTAAATAATAACAAAAAAAATCTATGAAATCTTTTGCATATGATTCTACTGCCTGGGTTTTGTTTTTCTTAATATTCAGTAGATTTCGTCTTTGGTGCATAAAAAAGTGTCAACCTTTGTTCATATGCGTCATTCATGTTGATTATACAGTTACCAGAAAGTTGCATGTTCAAGGTCTAGTTATATCTTTGGTTCTTTTTTCATTCAGATATCATTATTTTTTGTTCACGCCATGGCTTGTAATCGTTTGTGCAGATGGCTGCTTCATCGGCTTGTCTTATCGGGAGTGGATTATCTGTCTACAGAACAAAACAGAGGTCCCAAAAGCTTGGCCTTGATAGAACATCTAAAGTTACAGTTGTGAAGGCTTCTTTAGATGAGAAGAAACAAGAAGGAAGGAGAGGTTTCTTTAAACTCTTACTAGGAAACACTGCAGCTGGAGTGGGTTTGCTTGCAAGTGGGAAAGCAAATGCAGACGAACAAGGGCAAGGTGTTTCTTCGTCTAGGATGTCATATTCTAGGTTCCTAGAGTATTTAGACAAGGGAAGGGTTGAGAAAGTAGATTTGTATGAGAATGGGACTATAGCTATTGTAGAGGCTGTTTCTCCTGAGTTAGGTAACAGGATTCAGCGTGTACGCGTGCAGCTACCTGGATTAAGTCAGGAGCTTCTCCAGAAGTTGAGGGCAAAGAATATTGATTTCGCTGCACATAATGCTCAGGAGGACCAAGGTTCTCCAATACTCAACTTGATTGGGAATCTTGCATTCCCGGTTATCCTTATTGGCGGTTTGTTTCTTCTCTCGAGACGGTCTTCTGGTGGAATGGGTGGCCCTGGTGGTCCTGGCTTCCCACTTCAAATTGGTCAATCCAAGGCAAAGTTTCAGATGGAGCCAAACACTGGTATAACTTTTGATGATGTTGCTGGAGTCGATGAAGCTAAGCAAGATTTCATGGAAGTGGTGGAGTTTCTGAAGAAGCCTGAGAGGTTCACTGCTGTTGGTGCCCGGATCCCCAAAGGGGTTCTTCTTATTGGTCCTCCTGGTACAGGGAAAACCCTGTTAGCAAAAGCCATTGCTGGTGAAGCTGGTGTACCCTTCTTTTCCATCTCGGGTTCTGAGTTTGTTGAGATGTTTGTTGGTGTTGGTGCATCAAGGGTCCGTGATCTTTTCAAAAAAGCCAAAGAAAATGCTCCGTGCATTGTTTTTGTGGATGAAATAGATGCTGTTGGTAGGCAAAGAGGTACAGGAATTGGTGGAGGTAATGATGAAAGAGAACAGACCCTTAATCAGCTCCTGACTGAAATGGATGGTTTTGAGGGTAACACTGGTGTAATCGTAGTTGCTGCAACCAACAGAGCAGACATTCTTGACTCCGCTTTGCTAAGACCAGGGCGGTTTGACCGGCAGGTATATACACTACTTGATTGGAATACCGTGTGTCTGTGAATTTCCATTGATCCTCTTTGTTGCTGGTTGCTTAGCGTGTGTTCTTGTTAATGCAGGTATCTGTTGATGTTCCAGACGTTAAGGGAAGAACAGACATACTCAAGGTCCACTCTGGGAATAAGAAATTTGAAAATGGTGTCTCACTTGAAGTAATAGCCATGAGAACGCCTGGATTTAGTGGAGCTGATCTTGCAAACCTCTTGAACGAGGCTGCCATATTGGCTGGCCGCCGTGGAAAGACGGCAATATCATCAAAAGAGATTGATGACTCAATTGATAGAATCGTAGCTGGCATGGAAGGAACAGTCATGACAGATGGGAAGAGCAAAAGCTTGGTTGCTTACCATGAAGTTGGCCATGCCGTATGTGGGTAAGTCACAATTGAGATTAGAAGAATGTCTTGTGTATTAAAGTGCTTAGTTTGAAGTTCGTTATTCGTTCTTGCAGAACTTTGACTCCAGGACATGATGCTGTCCAAAAGGTCACATTGATACCACGAGGCCAAGCAAGAGGTCTGACTTGGTTCATTCCCTCAGATGACCCTACTCTAATCTCCAAGCAGCAACTCTTTGCAAGAATTGTTGGTGGACTCGGTGGTAGAGCCGCAGAAGAAGTCATTTTTGGTGACTCTGAGGTGACTACTGGCGCAGTTGGTGACTTGCAACAGATCACCGGTTTGGCTAAGCAGGTACCTACAGTCCAAACTTTTGTTCCTTTAGCCTAAAATCTTGAATAAAATTAATTGATAGTATCTATTTATTGACTTGCAGATGGTGACAACATTTGGAATGTCTGAAATCGGACCATGGTCGCTAATGGACTCATCGGGTCAAAGCGATGTCATTATGAGGATGATGGCAAGAAACTCCATGTCCGAGAAGCTTGCAAATGATATCGATTCAGCGGTGAAGACATTATCAGACAGAGCATATGAGATAGCTTTGAGCCACATTAGAAACAATCGTGAAGCCATGGACAAGATTGTTGAAGTACTTCTTGAGAAAGAGACAATGTCGGGTGATGAATTCCGAGCAATCCTATCTGAATTCACAGAAATCCCACCTGAAAACCGAGTTGCTTCCTCAACATCAACATCAACACCAACTCCAGCGTCTGTCTGAGTAAGAGACCTTTTAAATCTCTCAATCTCTGTGTATATCTAGAGACACTTGCCCATACTGTATAAATTCGATATAAGAAACCCTTTGTCAAATTCAGGAACACAGATGCATAGTCATAGACTCGTGCTTAAATTACTAATCCTGTGAGCCTTTGACACAAAACTGAAAACAAACACCAATGTTAAGTCATAATCTTACTCAGAATTAATCGCCTGATCGAGCACTGAGATTCAAATTACTTACATGTGTGCACACATCACCAAGTACAGTTTAACACAAGATAGGAATCAAACCCTAGACTTAGACGACCTAATGCTTCTGGAAAAGGTCTAATAATCCTACAACACATTATTTATTCAGCTTCGATTTAATTATTACTCAAACACCATAGAAAGCAAATGATCAAAAGTTCCAACGTTTACACGATCATTCAGATGCCATTTTCACCAGCAGCTCCGTGGTTCCTACCCTTCTTCACCCACACCATAGCCCGTGTATGTATGTGTAGACCACCAATCATGTCTCTGGTTTCGGTAATGAACTTGTCTGCTAGTCAACCTCGCAGGTCCCTTGACTTCTCTAGTCTCTCCTTCCTCTTCTACTCTCTTCTTGATCCAGCGATCCTGAAATTCAGTAGTTTCTTCCTTAGCAAGATGCTCTCCCTTGGACGTGAAATCTCTCCGAGTGTCCTCTTTAACCGGATCACTCTTTTTTTTTCTCCCTCGGATCTCCTCCATCTTCGTCCTTGTTGCTCACAGTTGTTGCAGAGACCTCAAGTTCCTCTTTCTTAACCCATTTTGATTCTTTATTACAACGAGTCACAGCACAATGCGTACGAGATCCTCCACCTAAACCCTTTTCCTCGGGCTTCACGGCCTTTTCTTCTAGTCTCCTTGGTTGTTCATGATCAACCTGCTGCTGCTTCGCATTCACTCCTCTCTCTAGTACTGAGTCTTTTTGCATCCTCTTTTTCAGCTCTTTCTCCTTCAGCCAACGTTCCTGAAGCTGAAGAATGGATACGTAATTATCAGGAATCGAAGCCACACTCTTTTTCTTCTGCTTCTTCTCCTCCTCCATTGAATCTCCTTCTCATCAGACCCGCATTATTGCCATTATTACTCATCAATGCAACAAACAAAAAAGGGAAAAAAAAGTTGGAAACACGAAACGATCGCACAGTTAGCGAGAAAGACGAAAGGCCCATTGGGCTCAATCTGATGACAGTTCACAATTATTGGGCTGGCCCTTCACAACATATATAAGTAGACACGTTTTTATTCCAGCCTAGTTCTGACTTTTGACACTTTTAGCCTTACAGTATATATACAAAAGAAAGGCACAAAGAATAAATAATAAATGAAAAAAAAATGAACAATGGGCACGCAACGTTATCTTTACATACTATTTTTGGTTTTCACAGTTACGTTTTTGTTCAAGATCCAATAAACAGCCGAGTCCCAAATTGATATCCTCAAGATCATCCAATTACAATAACAAATAATAATCATAATAATAAAAGAAAAAAGAAAGAAAAAGATTTTTGCTTGTTGTTAATTCAACATCCTGCAACACAGCCCTGAAACCAAACATACCTATTTTGCTCCTCCTTTGATTGATTGATTGATTGCTCTTCAAATAACATTCTGAAAAGAACAAAGCTTCACATCACCATTTTTTTTTTCCTTTTTTTTTACCACTAATACTCTCAGTTCTCACTACTACCATTTTCTTCTTTTCTTTCTTTCAATCACAAACACAACAAACAGACCACCAAACTCCCAGTCTCTTCTTTTCCTTGTCTTTTTGTCTGTGTAACCACTTTAGCCATCTATGCACATCATTCATTGATAGTGTTTATCAGAACAAGACCATAGGTTGTTGCAGAAACAGATCAAATAGAACTGGAATTGAGATGATAGAGGGCAAAACCTGGCAAAAGATCTGGTTTCATATCAAAGTGCATCATCAAGTTCACGCATAGAGAAGTTTGAAGCCTCTGATGCCTCAGCTAGAGATTCAAGCATGCTTGTCACTTCAGTAGTATCGTCCAAGTAGTATTTAGCCTTGCTTGGCTTTTGCCCAACTGTGCATGCAAAGACTAGAGCATTATCACACAGTAACCTTTTCGACATCGCATTACCAATCGCTTCAAACATGTCTTCATCAGATCGGTCATCTCCAATACATAGCACAAAATCAACCGGTTTTCCTTTTTCAGCCATTGATGAAAATATCTTTTCTGACACGGATCCTTTGCTGACTCCCTATACTCACACAGAGCACAAACTCCAAGAATTAGATCTTTTTGAAAACACTAATCCTTGAATTAA
>NC_025701.1:2551100-2552519 GCF_000633955.1 Camelina sativa | reverse complement strand
CATAGAGAAGTTTGAAGCCTCTGATGCCTCAGCTAGAGATTCAAGCATGCTTGTCACTTCAGTAGTATCGTCCAAGTAGTATTTAGCCTTGCTTGGCTTTTGCCCAACTGTGCATGCAAAGACTAGAGCATTATCACACAGTAACCTTTTCGACATCGCATTACCAATCGCTTCAAACATGTCTTCATCAGATCGGTCATCTCCAATACATAGCACAAAATCAACCGGTTTTCCCTTTTCAGCCATTGATGAAAATATCTTTTCTGACACGGATCCTTTGCTGACTCCCTATACTCACACATAGCACAAACTCCAAGAATTAGATCTTTTTGAAAACACTAATCCTTGAATTATGTAAGAAGAGAATAAATTACCTGAGGCTTGACTTCTACAATGTAGTGACCGCTTTTGACTGCCACTGGCTCGTTAGCTAGAACACTCTCTAGATGCTCTAACATTTCCTTTGCTTGTAACGAACCAAAGCCTGGATCCGCATCCCGATATTGCCAAACCAAAGCACTCTCTTTGATTTCAATGGAAGAGCCATCGGTAGATTCAGTGTACTGTTTCATTACAGGTTCCACGATCTGCATCCACCCAAAATCAGAGTTCTGCCCACATGTTTCCCATTCTTCATTGCCTGACCACCTAAAGAAAAGATACAAGGCATGTTACTACCCATGAAGGAGAATAATTATACAACTTGAAACAAGTGGCAATAACAAGTAGAGAAGAAAAGCACCTCAAGAAGTATCCATGTTCCGCCGCAATTCCAATGTTTTTGCACGGCGTGAACCACTTGCCTAAGCTCTCCCTCCCTCTTCCGCTGACAATGAAAATTGAATTCTTCTTGTCCTCGCAAAGTGCATCCAAGAAGTTAAGAACTTCCTGGCTTGGAGCTTTATTGATGGAGTTTTGAGGCATCAGAGTGCCATCATAATCCAACAGTATAGCTCTGCTTTTCGCCCTTTTGTAGTCCGACACAATGCACGGTATTGAAAGCTTTCTAAAATTAGGATCGAGTGCCACAACTCTGAAACCAAAACTAATCCCCATCCCCCAACACCTTTTCTTGAAATGGTCCACACATATCCTCTCTAGGTCTTGCAAGAAACTTCTTGACCAATAAGCTACATCGTGAGTACTAACATACCGGAAATGTTTCTCATGTCGCAGCTGTTTCTCAGCATCACTCATTGAAAGGGCCTCATTTAAGGCTTCTCCAGTCGCTTCAACGTTCCATGGGTTTACGCGTATAGCCCCACTAAGCGAAGGAGAACATCCAATAAACTCTGATGCAACCAACATGCTCTTCTTTGGGCCACTAAAATCTGATTCAGATCCAAGTAAACCCTGTCTACAAACAATATATTCGTAGGGAGTAAGGTTCATACCATCTCTAACAGCTGTAACGACTAC
>NC_025701.1:2482759-2550272 GCF_000633955.1 Camelina sativa | reverse complement strand
GACACAATGCACGGTATTGAAAGCTTTCTAAAATTAGGATCGAGTGCCACAACTCTGAAACCAAAACTAATCCCCATCCCCCAACACCTTTTCTTGAAATGGTCCACACATATCCTCTCTAGGTCTTGCAAGAAACTTCTTGACCAATAAGCTACATCGTGAGTACTAACATACCGGAAATGTTTCTCATGTCGCAGCTGTTTCTCAGCATCACTCATTGAAAGGGCCTCATTTAAGGCTTCTCCAGTCGCTTCAACGTTCCATGGGTTTACGCGTATAGCCCCACTAAGCGAAGGAGAACATCCAATAAACTCTGATGCAACCAACATGCTCTTCTTTGGGCCACTAAAATCTGATTCAGATCCAAGTAAACCCTGTCTACAAACAATATATTCGTAGGGAGTAAGGTTCATACCATCTCTAACAGCTGTAACGACTACACACTCAGCAATATGGTAATAGGCATTTATTTCATTAATCGAAACCGGAGTATCAATATATATGATAGGCTGATATCCAGGTTTCCCAAACTCTCCATTGATCCTCCTGCAGCTTTCTTCGATCTCACCGCGTATTTCGTCTACATCAATACCTTTACCCCTAGCGGGATTTACAATTTGAACCAGAACGGCCCTTCCCCTCCAATTTGAGTGCTGCCTCAGCATTTGTTCCATTGCTAAAAGCTTCAGGTTTATACCCTTGAAAATATCCATGTCATCGATACCAAGCAACACAGTCTTACCTTCGAAACGATTTCTGAGCTCCGTCACCTTACCCTCCTCTTCTGAATATCTCATCACAGACTGAATCCGACCCATGTTGATCCCGACTGGCATGATCTTGATTCCCACAGTCCTCCCGTAATACTCAAGGCCAATGTAGCCTCTCTTAGACTGGTACTCAAGACCCAACATCCGACTGCAGCAAGTAAGGAAGTGACGAGCATAATCGAAAGTGTGAAAGCCAATAAGGTCACTGTTTAGTAACGCCTTAAGTATCTCCTCCCGAACAGGCAGAGACCGGTATATCTCAGAAGAGGGGAAGGGACTGTGAAGGAAAAATCCCATCCTTATCCTGTTAAACCGTCTTCTCAGAAACGTCGGCAAGACCATCAAATGGTAGTCATGAATCCAGACAAAATCATCATCCGGATTGATAACCTCGATAACTTTCTGGAAGAAGAGCTTATTAGTCGCCACATAAGCTTCCCAAAGAGACCTATCAAATCTTCCACCATGATCAGCTGAAAACGGAAGCATGTAATGAAAGAGTGGCCACAGCTGTCTCTTGCAGAAACCGTCGTAAAATTTAGATTGCAAATCAGGTGGGAAAAACGTCGGAACACATTTGAATTTGTCCAAGAGTATCTGCGCCACGTCGTCTTGTTCATGTGAATCAACATCAACGCTCAAAGATCCAACATACAATATCTCCATATCCTCAGGCAAACCGTCCTTAAGCTGCAGATACAAAGAATCTTGATCCCAACTAAAACTCCAGCTCCCATTCCGTTTCTCGGCCTTCAACGGGAGGCGGTTAGCAACAATGATCATTCGATCAGAGGAAACAGAGGAAGGGTTATCGGAAGAGACACTATATGCTTGATCTTCATCGAACTCAGACACATTACCAGGAACTGTCATTACTCTAGGAAGCCGCCTACGCTCCCTTCCCATGACAGGGAAATTCCCTGATGCCAAGTCTAATAAATTCGTGTACGACCTAGAAATCATCTTTGCTCGTCTCCAAATCCCCAAAAAGAATCCACAAACTAAAACACTAGTTCAACAAATCTGCATCAAGAGAAACACCAGAATGCACTAAGGTCAATCTCCACGAACAAGATCTACGCACAGAAGTACCCAAAAAAAAAAAATCAAATTTTTTGGTAATTTTAAATACTCAGCAAACCAAATCGAGAGCTTGAGCAATACCCAGATATCAAAATCAATCAAGAATAGTCACTAATCATCTTCTATCACTGAGTTAAGAACCAAACCAAAAAACAAAAAGTGAGCTTTACAGGGGGCAAAATAACAAAATCGAATGAATGACACATTCCTATCATCTAGAAAGCAAGATCCATGAAATTACAACCCAAAAGCTAAAACAAAAGATCCACCTTTCACGAATCGAAGCGACCCGATCCCTCAATTGAGCAATCAATCACAAAAAGAAGAACCCGAGAAAGAAGAAAAGAGACAAAAAAAAAAAAAAAATTGAAAACGGAGAAAAAAATTATCTCTTTGGATTAGTCAGGAATCGAGACTCACCTTTTTTTGTTCCTTTGGCAAAATGAAGAATCTGATCTTCTTCTATCTAACCCAAAAATGAAACGTGAAATTTAATCTAGGGTTTATATGGAAAACTCAAAANTGGCAAGACCATCAAATGGTAGTCATGAATCCAAACAAAATCATCATCTGGATTTATAACCTCGATTACTTTCTGGAAGAAGAGCTTATTAGTCGCAACATAAGCTTCCCAAAGAGACCTATCAAATCTCCCACCATGATCAGCTGAAAACGGAAGCATGTAATGAAAGAGTGGCCACANAAAGATTAATAAAAAAAAATATATAAACTCTGTTTCCAGCCTCATATGTGTATTTTGGAATAATATCATATATGCCCCCTCTATTCTATAGACCAAGCTACTATGACCACTATATNAAAACCGTCGTAAAACTTCGACTGCAAATCAGGTGGGAAAAACGTAGGAACACATTTGAATTTGTCCAAGAGTATCTGCGCCACATCGTCTTGTTCATGAGAATCAACATCAACGCTCAAAGATCCAACATATAATATCTCCATATCCTCAGGCAAACCATCCTTAAGCTGCAGATACAAAGAATCTTGATCCCAACTAAAACTCCAGCTCCCATTCCGTTTCTCAGCCTTCAAGGGAAGGCGGTTAGCAACAATGATCATTCGATCAGAGGAAACAGAGGAAGGGTTATCGGAAGAGACACTATATGCTTGATCTTCATCGAACTCAGACACATTACCAGGAACTGTCATTACTCTAGGAAGCCGCCTACGCTCCCTTCCCATGACAGGGAAATTCCCTGATGCCAAGTCTAATAAATTCGTGTACGACCTCGAAATCATCTTTGCTTGTCTCCAAATCCCTCCACAAATTAAAACACTCCTTCAACAAATCTGCATCAAGAGAAACACCAGAATGCACTAAGGTCAATCTCCACGAACAAGATCTACGCAGAGAAATACCAAAAAAAAAAAAAAATCAAATTTTTTTGGTAATTTAAAGACCCATGAAACCAAATCGAGAGCTTGAGCAATACCCAGATATCAAAATCAATCAACAATAGTCACTAATCATCTTCTATCACTGAGTTAAGAACCAAACAAAAAAACAAAAACTGAGCTTTACAGGGGGCAAAATAACAAAATCGAATGAATGACACATTCCTATCATCTAGAAAGCAAGATCCATGAAATTACAACCCAAAAGCTAAAACAAAAGATCCACCTTTCACGAATCGAAGCGACCCGATCCCTCAATTGAGCAATCAATCACAAAAAGAAGAACCCGAGAAAGAAGAAAAGAGACAAAAAAAAAAAAAAAATTGAAAACGGAGAAAAAAATTATCTCTTTGGATTAGTCAGGAATCGAGACTCACCTTTTTTTGTTCCTTTGGCAAAATGAAGAATCTGATCTTCTTCTATCTAACCCAAAAATGAAACGTGAAATTTAATCTAGGGTTTATATGGAAAACTCAAAAAGATTAATAAAAAAAAATATATAAACTCTGTTTCCAGCCTCATATGTGTATTTTGGAATAATATCATATATGCCCCCTCTATTCTATAGACCAAGCTACTATGACCACTATATATTATTATTACTCCAAAAGTCAAAAGTTTCTTACCATTCAAAAGATACCATTTCCTTTTTCATGAATAATAAAAACATGATCACACATCTTGTTGGCCTTTACATTTTTTCTTTTGACATTAATAGTATAATAAACATATTTAAGTTGAGTTGTTCCAAATAAAAACAAAGTTGGATAAAATTTTCATATATAGTATGTTATTTTTTTTCAACAAAAATAAAAATAACATACTATATATGAAATTTTTCATATATAGTATGTTAATAGGAAATTTTATATGCTTGAGTATAATTAATAGATTTATGTCCTTTTTTACATTATGATGATTTACAATAATTTATTAGAAATATTTTTAAAAATAAAATAAGATATTGATGAATTAAAAGTGTTAGTAAGAAAGATGAGAAAATATATATATACTGAACAACAAATTAAATATTTGGGTGTTCATGTTGAGATTAGTAAAACATAAGGGGCAAAAATAGAAGAAACAGAAGGAAATAAAAGGTGAGAATGTGAAATTAAGCATAAAGTCGTACGTATAACAGTCGTACATCGTGTGTGATATGGGAAGCTCTCTTGTCTTTGGATCTGAAATGAATCTCAAAAGGAATATTATTTTATTTTTTTAATTTTTTTTTATTTCTTTTTAGTTGGGGTCTAGTTATGATTTTACTGGTCAAATCCAAGGGGCTTAACTTAAAATTAATTTAATCTTAATTAAAAAAAATAAGAAACGACCGTCACGGTGTGTCACCGAGTCGTCTGCTTCGCTGTCTAACAAAGTACATGTCATTTAACAACGTACTTGAAGACCAATGGGATGCGACGGTGATGTAGAAAGAAGAGACAGCCAAGTGGGAATAGCGTAGTCTCCGTATATTAGAAAAATGTGGATAAGGCTAGTTTAAAAAGCCAGCCGGACTCGCACTATTGCCAGCTGGCGTATGTGCTGAGTATCNATTACTCCAAAAGTCAAAAGTTTCTTACCATTCAAAAGATACCATTTCCTTTTTCATGAATAATAAAAACATGATCACACATCTTGTTGGCCTTTACATTTTTTCTTTTGACATTAATAGTATAATAAACATATTTAAGTTGAGTTGTTCCAAATAAAAACAAAGTTGGATAAAATTTTCATATATAGTATGTTATTTTTTTTCAACAAAAATAAAAATAACATACTATATATGAAATTTTTCATATATAGTATGTTAATAGGAAATTTTATATGCTTGAGTATAATTAATAGATTTATGTCCTTTTTTACATTATGATGATTTACAATAATTTATTAGAAATATTTTTAAAAATAAAATAAGATATTGATGAATTAAAAGTGTTAGTAAGAAAGATGAGAAAATATATATATACTGAACAACAAATTAAATATTTGGGTGTTCATGTTGAGATTAGTAAAACATAAGGGGCAAAAATAGAAGAAACAGAAGGAAATAAAAGGTGAGAATGTGAAATTAAGCATAAAGTCGTACGTATAACAGTCGTACATCGTGTGTGATATGGGAAGCTCTCTTGTCTTTGGATCTGAAATGAATCTCAAAAGGAATATTATTTTATTTTTTTAATTTTTTTTTATTTCTTTTTAGTTGGGGTCTAGTTATGATTTTACTGGTCAAATCCAAGGGGCTTAACTTAAAATTAATTTAATCTTAATTAAAAAAAATAAGAAACGACCGTCACGGTGTGTCACCGAGTCGTCTGCTTCGCTGTCTAACAAAGTACATGTCATTTAACAACGTACTTGAAGACCAATGGGATGCGACGGTGATGTAGAAAGAAGAGACAGCCAAGTGGGAATAGCGTAGTCTCCGTATATTAGAAAAATGTGGATAAGGCTAGTTTAAAAAGCCAGCCGGACTCGCACTATTGCCAGCTGGCGTATGTGCTGAGTATCGTGACGCGCAAGTCGTAAGCGCGTGGAGAAGCAGACACGTGATATGGAGGGAAGAACGTGAGGACGCGTGATGCCGTGTTGCGATGTTTTTGTGAACACTGTGAATGAAATGAAATTGAAATTGAATTGAATGGGGTGGACGTGGACCACCTTTGGCTTTGCTTTGGGCTAGTAGTAGTAGTAGTACTGTTGTAGTAGTGCTCTCTTTCTATCTTCGCTTACCCCAAACGTGTCTAAGACCTTATTTTGGACCGTTTGACACGTGTCAAAACAGGGGACACTTTTGAGCGTGTGGTGAGCCGGGGTGATCATGTTTCTTACGTTCTTTCTTTTTTTTTTTTTCTTTTTTTTTTTGGATTATTCTGTATTATAGCTAGTGGAATAAAAATATGGAAGCATATGGGGAATAGATTTTATATGGGGGGTTGTATTTTTATAAAAATATGTATCAATTAATTGTTGGTCAATCATCTAGTTGGTCAATTAATTGTTGGTTGCACTTTTGTCTATAATTTTTGTCTTTAATGATTGATGATTAGTTGTAGGCTTGTAGTTACAACGTCGATAAGATTTTTTTTGTGTTGTCAGATTGTTGTTGTGATTTATAAAGTGGACACACATATTTGAATTTAATATATATTGAGAAGACAAAAAAAAACAAAATTATGTAAAGTAATATATATATATATATATATAAGAGAATGTTATTGGATTGTTGTATTTACAAGATTTGTCTTAGTGGATCGAGATGATTTTGATATATCAAAGTTAAAAGTTACTGCAAATCCACTACGTTACGTACCACTTGTTGAACGTTGAATGAGTGCAGTGCACATTTATGTGCCAATTTGAAGAAGCAACAACGTTCATGTGGTGGGCTAGTGGTTTTAGCATTGGTGGAAGAGTCGCCATATTGGTCTAGGCCAGATATCGATTCTTGCCAAGCGCAAGAATTGCTCAGCTTTATCCTTTGGCAACATGGGTATGGACTCTTCCATTTGTCAGAGGATTTATTCTCTGATTTATTCATGTCTTGAAACGTTGTCTATGAATAACAAAACAAGTATAATCTACAAAATTTGAAAGCATCATTTTGTTTACCATGTTCAAACTAGTTGTAAAGATCTAGAAAATCTGAAAGCCATGGAGTCGTTAGGATACTCTTAACACACGAAGTCAACGCGACGATGTACGCCACGAATTGAACACACACGAAGTCAATTTTTTTTTTAAAAAAAAACACCATATTATATAGTCTGTCGATCATGATAGGAGGATACAATACTCTATTGACTCGTGATGCTCTCTCGCTTGAGGCTTATGTTTGATTTATTTATGTATTATTGCAACTAAATGCAACATATTTTCCTAATTATTCCATAAATTTTGTTAAGTTAAAAGTAGTATTTAAATTAGAAAACTGAAATTTAAAATTGATAATTTGTGAGTGGAAGTTGTTAAAACACCTACATTACTGGATTTAGAAAATCTCCTTAATTATGCAACTAATCAAGCGGATTTTTTTTAAAAAAAAAATTAAACCTTTTTAATTTGATTTTATCGGTTTAAATCTCTTTCTAAAGAGAAGCAATAAACGCGATATTACGCCAACCCGACAAAAAGCTCTTTTCAATGTTTTCATCAACATCTGAATCATTATCATCAAAAATAACAAACACCTACGAGAGAGTAAACCCAATTCAGCTTTTCTCTAAATCCCAAATTTCGAATCATGTCAAGTTACAAAGCCGATGAAGAATACGATTACCTCTTCAAGCTCGTGTTGATCGGAGACTCAGGTGTCGGCAAATCAAATCTGCTCTCTAGGTTTACAAAGAACGAGTTCAATCTCGAATCCAAGTCTACTATCGGTGTCGAGTTCGCTACCAAGACACTCAAAGTCGAAGGCAAAGTCGTCAAAGCTCAGATTTGGGATACTGCTGGTCAAGAGAGGTCCGATTTCGTCTCCTCCCTTCTTCTTTCCTTCTTACTTGATTCATGAATCTGGACTTGTGTGTTTGGAGTGATTTGGTGTTGTAAAGATCAAGACTTGGTGTTTTTAATTATCTCAGAAGTTAAAAGTGTGGTTGTTCAATTTCTGATTCTTTGATCTCTCTACTACCTTAATTATATTATTTCTAAACAAAGCCTGATTGCCTAAACTTAGAACTTGATCATGTTTGGAGAACTGTCTCAGGCTATGCTGATCATGGCTCAAACTCTGCAAATTTACTTAGGAATTTTATCACTTTTAGGCTACTAATGGTTTTCTTATGTGCCGTAGGTTTTGTGCTTATATTAGATTCTTATGTAATAGATCTGTATCTCTCATATATAGGTCTGATTGATCAGGTCATGCAATCCTCTCCTCTCTAGGTCCATCCCCGTAGTAAAAGTGTTTGCTTTTTTTTAGATACTTGACTTGCTACATACTGTTTATATCTAAACATCTGTTACTGTATTTGTTTTGTGCTGTTCCGTCTGTTTCACACAATGATAGGTTTCCGAGCTTTTGTTTGATTAGCTTTTAAACCCCATAAACTTGGTGAAAACAACATTTTTAAAATCTCATCTGTCTTAGTTTGCACTAGACATAGATGGATTATGAATTTTGCAGTGGAGTTCTTTCCTTAACTCTGTGATTGTTACGTTACAAAAGTGTCCATTTGGTAGATACGTTGAATTGCCTCTAAAACGATTGTTCTGTGAGTAGTATGTTTATCGAAGATAGTCTTATCCCGTCTGGTTATATGTTACTTAACTTATTATTACTGTGGTTGTCTTCGTATTTCTTTTAATCATGTCTAAGATTATACATGGGTTTTCTTTATGCTTTTGATAGATACCGAGCAATCACAAGCGCTTACTATAGAGGAGCTGTAGGTGCCTTGCTTATTTATGATGTGACAAGGCACGCGACTTTTGAGAATGCAGCAAGATGGTTAAGGGAACTAAGAGGACACACAGACCCAAACATAGTGGTTATGCTCATTGGGAACAAGTGCGATTTGCGCCACTTAGTGGCAGTCAAAACTGAAGAGGCTAAAGCCTTTGCTGAGAGAGAATCTCTGTATTTCATGGAGACATCAGCTCTAGACGCAACCAATGTTCAAAACGCATTCACTGAAGTGCTCACTCAGATCCACAAGATAGTGAGCAAAAGAAGCGTGGATGGATCGAACAGAGGAGAAGGATCGTCGGCTGATTTACCAGGCAAAGGAGAGACGATAAACGTTAAAGAAGACGGATCGGTTCTTAAGAGAATGGGTTGTTGCTCTAACTAGAGTGGAGGATTGTAGATTTGGTTAGGGTGAGACATCATATGATTATCTCTGGCTATGGCAATCAAAAAGTGAAATAAGAATCCATTACTTTACGATCATGTTTTATGCTATGGTAAATTTAGCCTGTAAGGGATTTTTAATTTTAAGGTACATGATTGGTATTTGTCTTTGACACTCCTACCACTTGTAAAATTGTAATAAACTAAACAGATGCAGATCTTCCCCTAAGTAACATTTCAGAGACAAATGTCACAAATCATCAGGCCATATTGTTAGTTATTGTGTCAAGGCAAATAAATAGAAAAGGCGTTCTTGTAGCTTAACTTTTGAACATGACATTTGTTCAATATTTTCACCTCGTTTTTTTTTTCTCCACGAATCTGTCAGAATTGTTTTACGGACAAAAACATATACAAAAATACAACGAGGAACAGTGTCTCTCTCAACTCTATAGGCTAAGGAATAAAAGAAATAGACGCAATTATCAGCTTCTGATTTTTCAAAAAAGCTGAATCTGACTTAACTAAAGAGGGTATAGAAGCTGATAATAGTCGTGGTTAAAATATTGTTGAACCTGTCAACTATCAAATAGAAGTAGTAAATCTGATTTCTTCTCTTTTTCTTCAGACATGCAATCTGATTTCTTCTCTTTTTCTTCAGACATGCACAGTGCTTTGTAATCCTGTGCTCATCTGTCGTCTCACATGCTCAGGTATTAGCCTGTTGATCAGCTCCACTGAAGCTCCACCTAACTGTGTTTCCACATACAAAGAACCAATTGGGTTATGGTGAAGTTCCAGGACAAAAAAAGCAGCATTTTTTTGGAGCTTAGATTGACTTTTTACCTCTTGTTTAAAATTGAACAATGGAGGTAATGGACGGCCATTTGGAAGACGGGCGTTTGGCTCTCGAAGTTCATTGAAAAACGGATGAGCACATGCTTCAAGCTAAAGAGACAAAGAAAAACAAATGTCAGAATAAGTCTCAGCTCCATCCTAACACTTTAAACGAGCTTCTATATTTCCACTCCATCTCACTCAAAGTCAAAAACAAGTTATCACAAGAGACTACTTACCGCAGTGCAGCGTAGACTTGGTGAATATTGAAGAAGCCGAGATGCAAGGTCAATGGCTTCTGGAGGCATCCGCTTATGAAACACCTGGAGGTCAAGGGTACAATATACGGTTGATGTTATAAATGACATGCTTTTATGACTACTGTGTACGTTAAGTAATTGTTGGACCAGAAAAAAAGGTGAGATGACTTACCTTGTGCCAAGGGTGAGCTTTGATTTGTGGGAATCTAAAGTCTGTGTAGTTTGGGTTCATGCATCGAATTTCTTCACGAGTTGGAGTACCAAGAACCTAAACCAAGGCAGCAAGAACTTATGGTAACAAATATACTAGATTCTAGGTATCTTATAAACCTAGAAGAGAAAAACTAGCCAGGTATAAGTAAAGGAGACTTCACCTTTATGATCTCCACAAGCTGATCAACTGAATTTTCTCCAGGAAATAATGGCTGTAGAGAGAAAGAGAGAGAGTTTGAGATAGTAAAACATCAGGCAGGCACTTTTGCAGAGATTAACGCATAGAGAAATCCACACTAACCTGGCCAAGAAGAAGCTCTGCCAGAACACAACCAGCAGACCATATATCTATGGATGCTGTATACTCTGTGGCTCCAAAGATGAGTTCCGGAGCTCGATAATAACGGGAGCATATATATGATATGTTTGCTTCACCTTTGACCTAAAATGTATTGCCAAAATATTTTAAAGGGTTACCAAAACAGAAATGCATGAAATGAATGCTTTCACGAGGCTGAGAATTTTTCTGCTACCGCCTATACTTAGCCATATAACTTCTGAGTATTGGAGAAAGCAATATAAGTGGTACAGTTCACACTCAATGGTAACTCATGGACTGCATGTGTAGATACTAACTCATGAAAAACATGTGTAGATACATAAGCAAGTAGACAACACAAGAAACTCAATTAATGAAAGGATAACAGCCTTACCAATACTTTTGCACTTCCAAAGTCACACAGCTTAACCTGGTGGGTTAAGGGATCAACCTACAGTATGCACCAGAAAGTTAGATCCAAAAACTAGTCAAGGTTACAAAACACAAGCCATGCTATTTGACGTACCAAAAGATTTTGTGGTTTCACATCTCTGTGGCAAACACCAGGAACAGTATGGATGTAAGCCAAACCTCTGAAGATCTGCATTCGATATTTTTAATCAGTTTCAAAGTCCAATATATTTGAGGTTATTTGTGAGACAAACTGTAAAATAACAGTGCATACTTGATATGTGTAAAGTTTGACATAGAAAATTGGCATCCTCTGATTTGAACTAGTATAGTGCCTCAAAACCCGGTACAAAGTCTCAGGTACATACTCCATAACGAGGTTGAGGAAGAGCTCATCTCTACTGGTTGTGGAGAAGAAACAGTGCTTCAAGGAAATGACATTTGGGTGATCCATTAATCGCATTAATTGCAACTCACGGTTTTTGTATCGTCGATCTTGCAAGACCTTTTTAATGGCTACAGATTCTCCAGTTTCCAAGCATTTCGCCTACCATAGTAAATTTTTGGGTTAGTCAGAGAGTAAAAATAAGATTTATGACGTGTAAATGCTAGCAAGCACAGAGGAGCACAATATACCTGGAAAACAATTCCGAATGAACCTGTTCCAACAACCCGCTCAGCCATGTAACTAATGGTCTGTAGGGGACAAAAAGAAGTTTGAGATAAGAGATCATAATTACTTCAACTAGGCAAAAAGTAGTAAGAGGGAGATCATAAGCAAAAATTAGAAGCGAACCTGCTTAGGTTCACCGTTTTTGCCGCCAATGGTAGTGGAAATGATATGACCGGTAACAGCATCATTTCCTTCAATAACAGCAGCAGTCATTTCCTGCAATCCACCTCACATATAATCAGTAATAGGCATTTACTGCTTCTAACAAGCGTCGGGGTAAATATGACAGTATAAGAATGCTATTATTACATAAATAATCAAACCAACTTCAAATTTTATCATTTACACCGAGGTAAGTTCTGCCAGAGAAAAAGCATACAAGTAAAATAGAATAAGTTATATGCCAGAGTGAAGGACAAGCCAAAGTAAAAAAAAATGGAGAATAAATGTCGGGAGGGAGAGAGAGAGAGATAGAGAAGCAAATGGGCCAAGAGAAAACATAACTATAGAAATACTCTAAAACCTGCCATGAGTGAATTCAGAGATGTACAAGTAAATTGTACTTTGAAGAATGAACATTGTAGGTTAGCCAATCGCAACCAAATATTTCAGCTCTAAAATTTGCACAAGATTAGTAAAAGATTACTGTTGCTTAGATCTCCCGGTAGAGAGAAAGTTTGAAGTTGTAGCTGGGAAAAATCATAGAGTAATTCAATCTATAGCTGTAGTGCATGCAAACATATAAAGTAAAAAAAAAAACGCAGTCTCCTATATCAAAAAAAGCTCCTGTCGGAGTAAAAAAAAAACCTCTCCGGTGAAGAGCTCAGATCAGAAACGAGGAACGAACAATAACATGAGCACGAGAATACAAATCGATTCTACTCTACCGAGACATGGAACAAAGAATAATAAAAGATAAAAGGAGCTAGATCGGAGTAGATCTAGAACAGCCACCAAACTCTAATTCAAATGTGTACTGTTTACCAAACACAAACGTCAAAACAGAGAGAGAGAGAGAGTGACGAGGGGGGGAGAGAGGGAATAAACCTTATCTGAATCCGTTTCAGAACGGCGTTTGGAAGCGTCACCGTCGTGAAGAAGCTGCGGCTGCTGCTGCGGCGGAGGAGGAGCAAGAAGAGCATGAGGCTGAGGCCCCAATGGTACTGAAGCCATGTGCTTCCTTTTTTTTTTCTCAATACTTTCTCTCTCAACCACTGCTGAACTAATTTGAGTAAAGTCTATTTTTCCCCTCTCTCTCAAAAAGAGTTCAAAGACAAAGGTGGACCCACGGAAGACTAGTAGTGTGCGCGTGAATGTTACGCTCCAATCATAAATCTACTTTCTTATTTAATAATGATAACTAAATTTATACTTAAGTTAATAGAACTCCATTAGATTATTCTAATGACTCCATTATGGGTATCAAAATTTATGACTCCAATCATATTTCCCATTTTTAGATATAAAGCTTAACTTTAAAGACATTTGCAAACCATTTAATTTTTAGTTTTTTTTGGTTCCTTTTGCTTTCATCATTGATCACAAGTGTTTTCTTGTATACTGTCTACCAAAACAATTCACTGATACCGAAACTAGTATTCATCCCATCATGAGCTTCAATCCACACATCAAAGTTCATCAAATCATATTTGCCGTTTGGACAAGATATCGACCAAACATTCAACTCACATATATCCATAGATTGGGAAAAACACCAAGAATTGAAACTTGAAGATGAAACCAAATCTTGCGAATCGTGAAACGAAGAAAGTTCAATGGAATATACCTTTGCCAAGATAAAGTAATTTCATAAACTAGGAAAACTAGATTCTTTCAAATACATAACAAAAACCATCCTGTCCCGTCATGACAAAGGTGCTTTCATATAAGATTCATGTGATTCCTTCTGCATATCTCAAGTATACCAAAAGACCCACTCACTCATCATGGAAAATCAAAATTTTTGCATTCAAAAACACTATAATCATTCTAGACAGTTTTCTCTAGTCTAGTAGGCATAATCATCATCTGATCACATTACAGCATATCACCATAAGAGAAAAAGTTCCACAGAAGAACAAATCCAAAACCTGTGACTAAATTGTATAACCAGATCGAATCATCATCAGTGTTTAAAGCTAAGGATGTCCAACTTGTTCATAAACAGGCAATGCCATGCTCTCAAGCAACTTGATATGAAAAAACCTAACATTCTTCCATTTACCAGGAACTGAATCACCAATCCCATTTACACTCTCCATCACATTCTCCACAATCTCCTTCCTTCCCATTGACAATTTCGCCACCTTAACAACGCTACACGTACCTGTACCAACGAAGAACAGAGCCGATTCACAAGCTTTCTCAATCTGCTCTTTCCAGTTCCCATGCCTCAAGTTAACCGCGATAGGGTTCTTCTTCTTCTTAGCAAACTCTTTCCCAAGCAGCTTCGGCAAAACAGGCATCAGCCTCCTCTCCGCGAAGTACAGCTCGCAGCAACGCTTCTCCTTCTCTAATTTAACTAAATCAGACTTCAATTTCGAGACTTTGATCACGGTAGTGATCGGGATCTTCTCAGCTTCGATCTTCTTTAAAGCCGCTTCCTTTGTGATTTTGTTCTTGTGTTTGTCGTCGATGATTAAACAGAGCTCCGGCGAATCTTCGGCGGATAGATCGATGAGAGGATGTGGGAGAGGGATCATGATTGGGTTAGTCCGATCTAACTGGGGGATTCTCTTCACTGTCACGATTAGGTAGACGAAACCGTCGTTCTCGTTCTCGTTCTCGTTCAGTTCTGAGTTCTTCTGGGACTTGTTGGATTTGGAGTCCCACCATTTTAACAGAGATTTCACGGCTCTGTTCACGTTATTCGGGTCAACCTTCGATTGGTTACGCGGCGGAAGAGCAGCCATCGTAGAAGTAGTACTCATTATTCTCCGGTGCGAGAGAGAGACGGCGCAATTGCGAAATTAGGGTTTCGAGTCCCAAAATAAAAGGGTTTAACGAATTAAGTTTATTATTAGAATTCTGGAAATTCGTTTATATTTTTTTGGGAGAAAATAAAACGTTGTTGGGAAAAGGAGACGGGGGGAATCGAACCCTCGAACTCAGGACAAAGAACAAATTACCTAACCACCACACTACACGCTATGATCCCTAAAGCACTTGCTTGGTGGGCTTCTGCCACGGGCCGGGCCTGGTTATTACTACTCAATGATATATACTACTGGGCTAGTGAAACTGACCTTGTATTAAAAGATCTTACAAAAAGTTATCCTGTGATTCGGGAGTGGAGTTTGGGCATGTATAGTAGCTAACATGTGATATAAGAACCACAATAGCAGCCAGCCATATGATTGTACGTTAAGATGCTCGAGCTATTTTTGACACCTAATAAGGTCGAAAATCATCATGGCGGAAGTGATCCAATTGGGTGATTTTAACTCTGCAGCTGTACTCTTGAAAGTTAATTTGAATGTTTAATATTTTCAAAATTTCATTGTGGTTACTTCACTCGGACGTACAGCTTATGGGTCTTAAGGATTGCAGGTATATATTATCGATGTACTTCCGTTATTGAAAACTTGACAAAGGAACATGAACATCTTTTTATCAAGAATAAAGTTGTCCATGTGACATGTCGTATACTTGATGAAGAATGAATGTGCTACACGTCGTACGTAACTTTTGATATTATGTGGGTAGCTCAAATGGAAGCATCTGGTTCATCTTTTCATCATGAAGAATGTTCCTCGAAAGAACCATTTCCATCAAGTGGACCCTAAAGTCTAAAACTAAAGACTTCCACACTTCTTTTCTACTTGCTATACCAATATTCCGATGACACTATATACTACATGAGTTTATTCCATCAGGTAAAGAATCAATCACTCTAGTGTATGTGTTTAGTATTTACTCTGCCAACAAAAAAAAAAAAAACAGAGAAGACGTATTAAAGAAGAAGTTGTCTCTCACAGTCACATTTAATTCCCCTGGTTACACATTGGAATCTCTGTAAAAATGATTTGTTGTATGATACAACTTGTATCAATGTAGGTCTCATCACTTGTATATGGATTCTTATACGGTTTATTAATTGAGAATATTTAAATGGCGAGTTTGAAATTTTAAATAATTGACAATATATTATATGTATATTAATTAACCCCATGTTTTATATTTGCATGCTAAATCAAATTAGCAGTATAAGGTACTATTCTTCTATGCATGATTATATATGGTCTATTAAATGTGTTCAGACTTGTGAGTTTATAAACTTGCAACGATTTAACAATGCTAAGTGATGTGATATAACTTGGAATCATCAGACTGAAAAAACTAGGTTCTAAAATACATATTGAAAAACTAAGTCCGAGCGCAAGACCATGTGTAGTTTCTTTTATTCATAGAAATGTGAACCATGGGCGCATTCAATTCTTTCTTTCTTTTTCAACTAGAGTTTTATTGTCTCATTTTCGGGTGGAACAGTTGGGAGACCACAGTTCACATAACCTGAGCTCACAATTCAAATCACAACATTTTTTTTCTTTTAATAAAACAAACGTATATAAATTTGATTCTATTAAAACTAGTTTTTTCCTTTGGAATGCCAAGAAAAAAAACTACCGACTGCTTCTTCTTTTTTTTTTTCTTGAATGGAACTCGATATTTTTTATTTAACCAGCTAATAAAACGAGTGATGAGAACTCTAATATTGTATTTGATTATTTGAAACTTCTATTGTCACTTATAAAAAAATCTTATAATATTATCATAATTAGATGTAATTTATCGATTTGTTTACTTAACACATAATTTCTTGTATCTGTTATATATATTTGCTTAAAAGCACTGCATATAGCTCATGTGTATCCTTGGATGATAGAGTAGAGAAGGTCACGAATCTATATAAAGATAACGCGCTTAAAAGCACTGCATGAAACGGATAACATAGCTAGCCTGCCTTCATCTGTGACTCTGTACATGTAAATATTAATTTCTTGAACTAGCAACGCAATTCGTAATAAATATCTGTAAGAAACGTCGGCCGAAGATATGTCTTGGTTAGCGTGGAGTAAAGTTTTATATTTGGCCAATGGAGACATGCCCATAAGTAGAGATTATAGTATAATTACTTCTTTTTTTGGGTATCAGACGTAGTATTACTTTGTTTTTTTTTTTTGGATATAATGCTATATATATACATTAGAATGGCTGTAAACAAAACTAAGTTGAACGTTGGGGAGTGAAAACATGTGCTGGTGCCAGAGTATTAAAGATGGAAATGGGAGAAGTAGATAGAGCATTAAAGAAGAGTGGTTAATCGCATTTAACTAGGACGTGTGGACCTTTACGTAAGCTTACAATAGCCCATATATACTCCTACGTTGTTCAATATTAAAATGCTCATAATTCAAACTCGAACAAAATAAACCTCCTCTCTCGACGGTGTAATGTGTGATCCCGTTAGAGGTAATGGCTCTAGCCAAAGAGGCACAGTGAGTAAGGAAAGAAGGCCTTATATTCATAGATATTGGTCGTGGGCCGATATAATAAGAGCGTCAACCGTTATGATTGTGCACTTTTTCTGTCTCTTGGCACCGTTCAACTACAAATGGGAAGCTTTACGGTTCGGTTTGGTGCTCTACGCCTTGAATGCACTCAGCATCACATTCTCATACCATAGGAACTTGGCTCATCGGAGCTTTAAGCTCCCAAAATGGCTTGAGTATCCTTCAGCTTATTTTGCTGTTTTTGCCCTTCAGGTTATTTAATTATTAACTAAGTATTACATATTTTTCAAACGTTTTTCCTTTTAGTTTTGGAGTATGAACAGAAAATATAATATTTAATTATTATTCTCAGGGAGATCCATTGGATTGGGTGAGCATANACTAAAGACTTCCACACTTCTTTTCTACTTGCTATACCAATATTCCGATGACACTATATACTACATGAGTTTATTCCATCAGGTAAAGAATCAATCACTCTAGTGTATGTGTTTAGTATTTACTCTGCCAACAAAAAAAAAAAAAACAGAGAAGACGTATTAAAGAAGAAGTTGTCTCTCACAGTCACATTTAATTCCCCTGGTTACACATTGGAATCTCTGTAAAAATGATTTGTTGTATGATACAACTTGTATCAATGTAGGTCTCATCACTTGTATATGGATTCTTATACGGTTTATTAATTGAGAATATTTAAATGGCGAGTTTGAAATTTTAAATAATTGACAATATATTATATGTATATTAATTAACCCCATGTTTTATATTTGCATGCTAAATCAAATTAGCAGTATAAGGTACTATTCTTCTATGCATGATTATATATGGTCTATTAAATGTGTTCAGACTTGTGAGTTTATAAACTTGCAACGATTTAACAATGCTAAGTGATGTGATATAACTTGGAATCATCAGACTGAAAAAACTAGGTTCTAAAATACATATTGAAAAACTAAGTCCGAGCGCAAGACCATGTGTAGTTTCTTTTATTCATAGAAATGTGAACCATGGGCGCATTCAATTCTTTCTTTCTTTTTCAACTAGAGTTTTATTGTCTCATTTTCGGGTGGAACAGTTGGGAGACCACAGTTCACATAACCTGAGCTCACAATTCAAATCACAACATTTTTTTTCTTTTAATAAAACAAACGTATATAAATTTGATTCTATTAAAACTAGTTTTTTCCTTTGGAATGCCAAGAAAAAAAACTACCGACTGCTTCTTCTTTTTTTTTTTCTTGAATGGAACTCGATATTTTTTATTTAACCAGCTAATAAAACGAGTGATGAGAACTCTAATATTGTATTTGATTATTTGAAACTTCTATTGTCACTTATAAAAAAATCTTATAATATTATCATAATTAGATGTAATTTATCGATTTGTTTACTTAACACATAATTTCTTGTATCTGTTATATATATTTGCTTAAAAGCACTGCATATAGCTCATGTGTATCCTTGGATGATAGAGTAGAGAAGGTCACGAATCTATATAAAGATAACGCGCTTAAAAGCACTGCATGAAACGGATAACATAGCTAGCCTGCCTTCATCTGTGACTCTGTACATGTAAATATTAATTTCTTGAACTAGCAACGCAATTCGTAATAAATATCTGTAAGAAACGTCGGCCGAAGATATGTCTTGGTTAGCGTGGAGTAAAGTTTTATATTTGGCCAATGGAGACATGCCCATAAGTAGAGATTATAGTATAATTACTTCTTTTTTTGGGTATCAGACGTAGTATTACTTTGTTTTTTTTTTTTGGATATAATGCTATATATATACATTAGAATGGCTGTAAACAAAACTAAGTTGAACGTTGGGGAGTGAAAACATGTGCTGGTGCCAGAGTATTAAAGATGGAAATGGGAGAAGTAGATAGAGCATTAAAGAAGAGTGGTTAATCGCATTTAACTAGGACGTGTGGACCTTTACGTAAGCTTACAATAGCCCATATATACTCCTACGTTGTTCAATATTAAAATGCTCATAATTCAAACTCGAACAAAATAAACCTCCTCTCTCGACGGTGTAATGTGTGATCCCGTTAGAGGTAATGGCTCTAGCCAAAGAGGCACAGTGAGTAAGGAAAGAAGGCCTTATATTCATAGATATTGGTCGTGGGCCGATATAATAAGAGCGTCAACCGTTATGATTGTGCACTTTTTGTGTCTCTTGGCACCGTTCAACTACAAATGGGAAGCTTTACGTTTCGGTTTGGTGCTCTACGCCTTGAATGCACTCAGCATCACATTCTCATACCATAGGAACTTGGCTCATCGGAGCTTTAAGCTCCCGAAATGGCTTGAGTATCCTTCAGCTTATTTTGCTGTTTTTGCCCTTCAGGTTATTTAATTATTAACTAAGTATTACATATTTTTCAAACGTTTTTCCTTTTAGTTTTGGAGTATGAACAGAAAATATAATATTTAATTATTATTCTCAGGGAGATCCATTGGATTGGGTGAGCATACATAGGTTCCATCACCAGTTTACAGATTCAGATCGCGACCCACATAGCCCAATCGAAGGATTTTGGTTCAGTCATGTGTGGTGGATATGTGACACTCATTATATCAAATAGAAGGTATAAACATAACGTGTATAATTATTCTTTTATGATTTTATGATGTTATTGTAACATTAATGCAAAATAATATTGTAACAGTGTGGAGGACGTAACAACGTGANATTAAAATGCTCATAATTCAAACTCGAACAAAATAAACCTCCTCTCTCGACGGTGTAATGTGTGATCCCGTTAGAGGTAATGGCTCTAGCCAAAGAGGCACAGTGAGTAAGGAAAGAAGGCCTTATATTCATAGATATTGGTCGTGGGCCGATATAATAAGAGCGTCAACCGTTATGATTGTGCACTTTTTCTGTCTCTTGGCACCGTTCAACTACAAATGGGAAGCTTTACGTTTCGGTTTGGTGCTCTACGCCTTGAATGCACTCAGCATCACATTCTCATACCATAGGAACTTGGCTCATCGGAGCTTTAAGCTCCCGAAATGGCTTGAGTATCCTTCAGCTTATTTTGCTGTTTTTGCCCTTCAGGTTATTTAATTATTAACTAAGTATTACATATTTTTCAAACGTTTTTCCTTTTAGTTTTGGAGTATGAACAGAAAATATAATATTTAATTATTATTCTCAGGGAGATCCATTGGATTGGGTGAGCATACATAGGTTCCATCACCAGTTTACAGATTCAGATCGCGACCCACATAGCCCAATCGAAGGATTTTGGTTCAGTCATGTGTGGTGGATATGTGACACTCATTATATCAAATAGAAGGTATAAACATAACGTGTATAATTATTCTTTTATGATTTTATGATGTTATTGTAACATTAATGCAAAATAATATTGTAACAGTGTGGAGGACGTAACAACGTGAATGACTTGAAGCAGCAATGGTTCTATTGGTTTTTACGAATGACAATTGGTTTCCACGTCTTAATGTTTTGGACCGTCCTCTATCTCTATGGTGGTCTACCTTACCTTACATGCGGCGGGGTATGTATATTTCTTTCTATGACACAAAATTATTTGTAAGGTATCCAAATAAAAACCGCTGATATATGTATTTCTACAGGGCGTTGGAGGTGTGATTGGGTACCACGTGACATGGCTCGTAAACTCGGCATGCCATATTGTGGGTTCGAGGTCGTGGAAGACTAAAGATACATCTCGTAACGTTTGGTAATATAATATATATATTATGGCCCCAGACTTTCTATATATATATAAAAAAACATAGATTTAACGATCGGTCTTGTGAATGGATTGAAGGTGGCTTAGCATATTTACAATGGGAGAGAGTTGGCACAACAATCACCACGCGTTTGAGTCATCGGCGAGACAAGGATTAGAGTGGTGGCAAATAGATATCACTTGGTATCTCATTAGACTACTTGAGGTTCTCGGATTAGCCACTGATGTCAAATTGCCCTCGGAATTCCAGAAACAGAAATTGGCTCTGATTCGTTGATATCTGAAAATATCATCTAAAATATAATTATGTACTTGTTATATAAACAAAATAACCTAAGTTCAACTATAAGAGAGTATAATTAATATTAAAGAGATTTATATCTATATACAGTATGTATAAATATAAATATGGTTGTAATTAGCCTTGTATTGTGTGATCATTATTATATATTTATATGGAAGCAAAAGAGTTTAATATTTTGTCTCTCTTTGAATGAATAGTCGAATCTTATCAATTAGTCTCAAGATATATAGTCACATCTTGTTAATGTACTCAATCTAAAGAACAAGAATTTTGAAGAAAATCAATCGAAATAAATATAAAAATGTTCGGTGCAAGGAGATATTGATTATTCATTTATTCATTGATCATAAGATAAATCTTTTATAAGATGCGCATGATGATGTTGTCTCGCCTGTGGTCACCTGAGTACTGTGTGTGTGTCCCAATCGTCTTAATTCGTGGCCCATGCTAAAGTCGTACGTTGTTATTTTGTTTTAAATTTGATCAAACAACCCCCAGTACTCTCTATTATCTATATATCTCCCACATTCAATAGGGTTCTCAGAGATTGTCAGTGACATTTATCACCTGTCATTGTTCTCTTTTGGTAAATATCTCTTAATCTCAAGATTCTTAATATTTGACATAAAAAGCAGAGAGACTCGTCATTTATTTTATTTACGTCAACTCGATCGTAATTTTTACTTTTGCATATCTTACCAAAATTAGCTCTTTAAGATTAATAATTATTGAGTATTTAATATCTCACATTGGTATAACTGACTAACGCATTAATTACAGACAGTAATACTCTATAATCTTTAATTGACCTAGTTAGCTAGGTCGGCGGTTCTCTTATTTTTACATTGGGATGATGTGGAAGGCTTCGAATACTAAAGTCATTTCTAGAAATTCTAGCTTATACCAATGTGAGATATTATCTTCTTCTTTTTTTTTTTTTTGTGTCAAACTGTGAGATATTATCTATTTATAAATATTTCTAACGAAACTTGGCAAAATCGAAATGGCACCGCATTGGCCGTTGGGGCTTTCGTAGTTAAATTTTGATCTTGAGACATACCAGTTATGGATATACATAATATATATAATTATATATATATGTATCTCCCTTTTGTTAATGGTAAGAAATCACAAGAGGTTTGGCTGTAAGGAAAACTTGTTTTAAGTTATGGGAAAACATGTGCTGCTGCCGGTTTACAGAAGATAGAAATGGAAGAGGCAGATAGAGCATTCAAGGAGAGTGGTCACTCATATGCATT
Source organism: Camelina sativa (assembly GCF_000633955.1). NCBI lineage: Eukaryota > Viridiplantae > Streptophyta > Magnoliopsida > Brassicales > Brassicaceae > Camelina > Camelina sativa. The sequence goes on along the minus strand of NC_025701.1, from coordinate 2,527,693 downwards.
TAACAATGTTGACCTTAGCTAATAGTATATATCTACCCAAAACTTATGTTGTTCATACTACAATTTCTAACTCAAACCAATATAATTCATCAACGGTCCGATATGTGTGACCCCACTAGAGACAATAATCAGGGTGGTGAGTAAAGCATAATAGGGCGTTTTTATATTTTCCAGAAAAATAGCCGTTGGTGGATGTAATATTAAGAGAGTTAACCCTTGTAATTGTGCACTTTTTGTGTCTCCTGGCGCCTTTTAATTACGAGTGGTAGGCTACAAGGTGATGCACTTGAAGAAGCAATGGTTCTAAAGTTTTTATTTTTGTTTCTTATTAATAAACTATATAGTATTGGATATTAGTCACGTCACGTGAGTCTTATTTCCCTTTCTCCGAGATTATTATCGTCTTTGTGGTCCGTCTAACAACGTCGTACGTACAGATTTGTATTTGGCCATACATTAAAATCATTTCAATTATATATATGTGAAATACTTTAATAAACTGCATGACAGTTGACATTATATATTATTATAATTATATTCTATGCAGGTAGTACCTGTCATTGTTTTCTTTTGGTGCTTGTTTTAGGATGTCTTTAATTACATAGAGCAACTCTTTTTTATAACTGCAGGATTCTTAACATGTGAGAAAATAATAATTTGGAGACGTAATATAGAGTTTTCGAATATAGTAGAGATTAGGATAAATAATTGTACATATAAATCAAACAAACTATGATAATCTTAATTTCGGCCCATATTGAAACTTAAGTTGAAATTGCGGCCCATATTTGAAATTGTAGTCAATGGCATGTGAGAGTTAAGAGTAAGAAACTTAAAGTTGAAAATGCGGCCCATATTGAAACTCAAATTCAAACCAGTCGCTGTGATGAGACCCATGATAACCAGATATATTTGGGTCTGAGATAGATAGTGACCAATGCAATGATACTTAATGATTAGATTCACAGTGAAAAACAAATTAGGTTGTTATCGTTGTTACATATACTATTCCCCACTCGGTAGTAGTTATGAGTTGAATTTAGTAAGCTGCATGTCCTCATTGGTTAATCATATGAATTTACTTATATGATATGATCTATTTCCCATTCAATAAAGGAAAAGGAAAAAGAAAAAAGATAAGTAGATAACAACAATCCGGACAAAAAAGGCAAGATTTAAAAAAGTAAAAACGAAAAAACAAAAAGGAAACAAAACTCTTATAAAATACACCAAATCATTCTCTTCGTATACTGAAATCAAGAAAATTAGAAAGAAAAAAAAAGTTTGGATCATACTGAAACCCTTAACAGTTAACAATGGAGTTCGTGAAAGGAGATCAAGTTGAAGTCTGCAGCAAAGAAGACGGTTTCTTGGGGTCTTACTTCAGCGCCACGGTATTGTCGAAGACTCCCGAGGGATCCGGATCCGGATCCTGCTACAAAGTTAAGTACAAGAATCTCGTGTCGGAGGAGGACGAATCTCATCGGTTAATCGAAATCATCTCAGCCGACGAACTCCGTCCGATGCCTCCCAAATCTCTTCCCGTAGTGTTTCACCGCCACGAAAAGGTCGATGCTTTCGACAAAGACGGGTGGTGGGTCGGAGAGGTCACCGGTGGGAGAAGCGACTTGTACTCCATTTACTTTGAGACGACCGGCGAGGAGCTCAAGTACCCACTTTACCGTCTGAGAAGGCATCTCGAATGGGTTAACGGTGACTGGGTTTCTTCTGCAAGAAGGCAACAATAACGTTATTGAATTAGGGTTTCTATCATCGTTGTTCTTTTCACTCTGCCATGTTTCTTCTTGTGCTCTGTTTATCATGGATAATTCTATGGTTTTGATTTTAAAGACGATGTTGCTCTGTTTCTTCTTGTCCTCTGTTTATTATGTATCTTTATAATTCTAGGGTTTTGTTTTTTAAGACATTGTTGCTCTGTTTCTTAAATTCGGTTCAAGCAAATATAAAAAGAATCTCTAATTTGTTTGTGCATATTGTTTCGTAATTACGAAAAATTGGCAAAATAATGACTCCTGAACCCCCATGGTGGTTTTTAACTTAATCAAATGCGTTATTATAAACAGGTGAGGGAACGGGGTACATATACAGGCACACAATGCCATTACACGTACGAAACATGATAACAAATACATATATCCAATATTATATACGAGTTGTATTTGACTTATTTACTCTTCTTAATTTCTGAGTTTTGAATGAAAAAGAGAAAAAGCCCTACGAGAACTTTAATGAAGATACATGAACCAAAATGCAATTATGCAAGGCCAGTTCTATCACAGGCTTGCACATTCACTTTAATGCCGCTCTTAAATCTTGTGATAACAAAATTGGGAAGTTTAACAAAGTTCAATAAAACACCGAGTAGATCGAAAGAGAATTTTCCCCCTAAATGTGATCCTCGAAAGCCTCTAGACCGGTTTAATACATATAACTTTTGGTTTTGATAAATTTGATTACGAGACAATACAGTATATAATTGGTCGGCTAATATGGACCAGATCCGTCAGTTTCGCTCGCTAAGTGTCATTTGTCCATCCATGCTTTGCTCCCAAGTTTACATTCAATTGATTTCCATAAGTCAACTTTGCTCTCTCAATCGAGTCATCCTTAATTCACATTTACAACCAAAATAAAAGGTCAACGTTCATTTCCATTATCTTAAATTGTAGTCAAAAAAATTTTGTTGGCCATAAAATTAAAACTTATGACGTTCCAATACTCAACGATCGATCAACACTCCGCACAAATATAATTTAACTCACAAAAAACCTTAATTTTCTTTTGTAAGTTAAATAGAAGGTTAACCAAAATTATGACTATTTTGGTAAAGTTGATACATAAGTTATATGACTCATTGACTCGATCTATATTTATTTTTGAATAATCTATGGGTCAACTATCAAATGTGATTGAAATTTGAAGCTACATGCAATGCCGAAAATACAAATATTGAAACTAGAATAAGTTTCCGTTGTGGATGCCCATCAGAAGCAACCTCTTCCCAACTCATATCTACACGGTTTTACAAATAAAAAGTCGGTGCAATAATAATAATAATACCTTATTTATGGTCCCCAAATTATTAAATGTAGAAAACTTATAATTTTAAAATCAAGAAAAGGGGGTTCGTAAGCTTGAAGAGCAAGGAACACTATATATATCAAACATGCCAATGCCCATTCATTGATCAATATTCATAAAGTTCAAAATTTTGATCTGACTACCTTCATTCCAAAATCATCAACAAAAGTTCAAGATGACGGTAAGCATATTTCTTTTGGTTTAATTTTTTTGTTTTACTTATTAGTCTTATTGCATGGATCGATGCTGTTTTAGTTTTTTTTTGTTGTCTTCTACATGAAATGAATTTAACAATCTCTAATCCATCTACAGACTATTGAGATGAGAGTTCACATAGATTGTGTGGGATGCGAAAGCAGAGTTAAAAATGCTCTTCAGAAGATGAGAGGTGAAACATCATTAATCTCTAACAAATTGCTTTATATGTATATTGTGTGTAGTAGATAGCCATAATTTTAGTTTGTTGTTGAAATAATGAAAACAGGAGTGGACGAAGTAGAAATCGACACGATGCAGCAGAAAGTGACGGTGACAGGCTATGCCGACCAGAAGAAAGTTCTTAAAAAAGTGAGAAAAACAGGTCGGCGAGCTGAGCTATGGCAGCTTCCATATAACCCTGATCACCTAGGAGGTGGGGGAAGCAGTAGCAGCAACGGCGGATACTTCTACAACCCTCAGGGCTGCAACGGCCCAATAAACCACGCAGCACCAGTGCCAACATCTTCTTACAACTATTACAAGCATGGTTACGATAGCAATGAGTATTCGTCTTACAGGCACCACCCTGTTCATGCCTCTATCTTCAGCCACCAAACTGGTGCCAAATTTAGTGATGAGAATCCCAATGCTTGTTCTATCATGTGAACTTTTTTTTTTCCTTTTATATGAAAGAGCTTTTGAGTAAATGTAATCGTAAATGTTCCTATCTTATTCTTCATCTTTTGGGACTATATTATGCAAATGTAACTGAAGCTCATATATAGTAACGTAACTCTGTATTTTTGCTTGAATAATGCATAGTTATCTCTCTATTGATATAAAGCTATGTCTATGTAGAAGAACAAACAGTAAAATTAGGAAACACACAGTTTTGTTTGGAATGTGGAAGGTGAGATTTATGGGATAGTAGTAGGAAACCTGGAAGGGAAAGTGATGTAGTGAGAGAGTGGTTTAGGTGCAGAAGCAGCTTCGTTAACAGAGGTGATGGTCTTCATAGTCTTTTTGGTTCGAACCTTTCTGGGGAATGATGAGATCATTGCTGTTGTTGTTGTTGTTGTGGTGACTCTCTTGTCATCAGCAGGAGGTTTCTTCATCGTCGTCGTAGTCATAGAGGAGGGTTTCTTTCTCTTGTTGGATTTGGTCTGATAAGGTTTGGGAACTGGGGAATCGGAATTGATGATCTGGAGGGAGGTGAAACAGCATTCCTGCCATTTCAAAGCTTCGATGTCGGTTATGACTTCGTCGAGAGTTAGGGAAGACGACGACGACGAGGACGAGACTGAATTCAGAGTCGATCGAGAGGGATCTATTAGATCTAGTGCATCCACGACTTCGCCTAGAATTTTCTGGTAAAACAACAACAACATCCATCAATTAAACCAACCAGAAATTTAAAATTCCCAGACGTAAATCGGATAAAATTCGAAATCGATTCTCAACCAAAAGCAATTTCTAACTAACAGCGATGGATGATGATCGGTGGTGAGTGAGATTTGATCTTGGTTTTTTTTTTTTACCTTATGAGCTTTGTGGAGCTTTCGGAAGCCGTGCATATGAATGATCTACAAGCACGAGTCGAATGAAGAAGACGATGTTAGTTAGAGAAGAGGAAGAGAATCATCGAAAAAGAGCAAAAGCGGAGTGAAGGGAGAAAGAAAGAGAAACCTGATTGAGGTAAGAGATGGTGAAGTCGTCGACGGACGTGGCAGTATCAACGGAGAAGAAATCAACGTATTCTTCCAGACTCATCTTCTTCTCTACTTTAAACTTCATACTTCCTTCTTCCTTCTTCCTCATCCTTCCTTCTTCTTCGTCTCTCTCTCTCTCTATCTCTTGGGATTGTTATTTCGTTTAGCAGTAGTAGTGGTGGTGTGTTATGGATTCTCAAAAGTTCAAAATCAGATAGATACAAAAAGAGTTTGTTAGCTCCTGCAAAAAGACGCAATTACCCCTCTTTCTGTTCCATATTTTCGGATTCCACTGATTCGAGTAGGCTTATCAAACGAATCATTCTACTAATATCATTGTCCCAAAACTGGTGTGTTGAGGTTAATCACAAAACTTGATCTTACATAACATAGCCTTTTTTATTATAAGCCATATCTTCAGATAGATATCTTGGAATTGTGGAAGTAATTATTGGTAAGTACTAAACTGAAGACCAAACATTGGCTTCGATCCAGTTGAATGCAAATTGGACACAAGAACACATCAGGTATCCCGAATGAAGTCACCAGTGCAAGTGCGTGAGGTCTAAGCTCTCCACACAGCTTCGAAACTTCTCTCCTCACATCTCCAACGTTATCTCTTGAGAGGTAACCGTATCGCAGCAACGATGGATCATCTTCCAAGCTTATCAATGCATACATTGATCTTACTAGACCCAATACATCCTACCATTTAATACACAAATACTGGTCAGCATTTGCTAGTAGTGTATATTCTACAGCATAACTACATATACAGAATTCACATGACATCAGGTTTAATGAAATATTTTCAAACTTATTGTGCTTGTCCTAGATTTAAAGCTCCCATGAAGAAAAGGGAACCAGTTGGTACATTTCCTTGACCATATATTCATTTTATGCCAAAAGTAAATCACATGATACGGAAACTTAAGGCGACTCCTAGCTAAAAGAAAAAACAACCATCATTTAACTTATTGGCAGCTCACCTTAACTGAGCCAGGAGGCAGTTTGGCCTCAGCATCCAAAACGGTTTGCAGTATTGCTTTTTCTGTGAAAGCTTTACTTAGTTCTTCACCAAGTTGATGATTCTGGAGGAGGAGCCAAAGAACCATTATTGTATGTACTGTATATATAAGGAACTGAAACAAAGGTTATATGAGAAGAAATGCTAACCAGGAGGAAGGAGAACTCTCTGGTTTCTCCCATCCCTTGAAGCTCTGCAACTTGAGAAGTAAACCGTTCTAGAAGATATCGCTCTCTTAAGCAGAACACATTTTTCTGGCAGGGACAAAATAGTGAAATACAAGAGATGTTCAACAAAAAGCTGAGTTCATCTACATAATCAATGAGAGGGAAAAGATTTATGACCTGGAAGTGGCTGCATCCGAGGGTAGATGATGTGAGTTGAGTCGGCAATACAGGACGTGGACTGTTCATGTGCACTAATCCCAACCGTTTGAAGGGTTTATTTCTCTTCTTACACGATACATATTCAACAAAAAGTGCCTTGCTCACCTAAGTTTCACTAAGAACGGATAAGGTCACATTGTATTGTCAAAACAAAGAAAGTCACAGCACTAATTATGTTCCTTAACCTACCAGCTGCATCAGTACATTATTGTCACCCTCAAATGTAGTCTGCACATCATATTCGCCTTTTAAATGACCAACTCGGTTTTCAAACCTTGGCCTCCAACAGCTTCACGACATTCCTTAGAAAGAACCAAGACACAATAACATCAGTATGGCTCAAAGAGGTTTTCTCGTCTATAAATGCTTGATAAGTACTGGTTCTCACCTGAAGCGTTCGCATATTGTGCCAAGTAAGAACAGCTTTGAACCCACTTGAAAGGACATGGATGGCTTTGTTAGTCTCAGGTGTCCTCTTCACGTAAATCATCTTCCAGTCATTTACAGCAAAACTCATAGCATATCTAGGGTAGATATTACATAAGATTCAGTTAAATATGATAAAACCAAAATCCCACACCTAAGCCAAGAAATACTTTTCATTTCGGAAGTTACATATTGCTCAGAAAGATGCTTACGTCTTTGCTAGGAGTGGTAAAAGTCGTCTTTGATGACTTGGATAATCAAGAAGGAGGACTTCAGGACCATTGGCTGCAACAGAGAAGGCTCTTCTCGTAAGTGAGTACCTTACAGCAACCTAGACAGCAACAGCTAATCCGAGCTGCCACAGTAAGAATCTTAATCAGTAACATTTAGTTCGGAGATATTTAAGTTGATATCTCACAAAAGATTTCTGTAAGGAGATACCTTTGCAGAGTAAATTGCACTTGAGGCAATCGTAACATTGGCGTCTGCACCTTCACACAACCAACAGTATATCACAAAGTCAGTATGTGGCAGATCAGTGAAGAAAAAAACTGAGTTAAGCATAGTGACTACTTACATTAGCTGCCTCACCAATCAAATACTTCTGAGCAGATTCACAAGGAGTATTTATCACAAACTCCTCACTTGCTGGGTCATAAGTAGTCACAGTTTCAATTCCCCTAACCTGAAAGCCATTAAATGAAAAGAATCAAAGATCACCGATAACATAATAGTTAAGAATATGTGCAAAATGATAGTGAAAGAAATATTCATACATTAGTTCCATGGCCCAACTCAGTCATTGCAAAGCAGCCCTTAACAACATAATCTTCAGTGTCTTTGAGCCACTTTTCATGGTGACGCCTTGTCCCAAAGAACTTAACAGCATTACCCCTGAATTCAAATCATGCCAATGTCAATATCCCAGATAGTTGCCACATTAGTACAAACATAAATCTTTCTTATAGAGAGGAGCAGAACACATCTCCAAATTGAGAAAATCAAAGGGACATACCATAACAAGAAGTGAACACCGAGTTTGGCGGAGAGGGAGTAAATTAATCATAAATCCCACATACTTCGTACAAAGCAAACTTCTTGAGCACAGCCTCAGGACCTGTCTCCATCAATCGAGCAAGTACAAAACCCTCCGCATACTTATCTCGCGCTGTTGCTCCGCCGTCTGATTGTAATCCGGCGAGACGAAAGTCTTGCCTCCTCTCACATTCGGATTGAACAGATTGCTCCGAATCATGAGCCCAAAAAGCCAGTCGAGCGAGCAATTTCCTCATCTCATTGACTTGGAATCCGTAGCTCTCATGGATAGTACTGCAAACATACCTCCGGCGTGAGGCAGAGGTTCGAAGACGGCGGGAGTATGTGGTTGGCGAGAACATGGGCTCGCCGAAAAACAATACTAGGCCCAGTTAGGCCCGTTTCCGTAGTTACATCAACTTGACAAGATTAGCCCAATTGAGAAAAGTCGGTGCATTTTGTTTTTGACCGTTCCATACAATAATGCCTTTTCCTTTTCTTTTCTTTTTGGGCGATCATGTGGTTTCCTTTTTTTTTTTGGGCATGCTCGTTTCCTTTAAATACAGTAAGTAGTACCTAGCTCGTCCGTCTTCGTTCAGAATCTTTAGAACAAAAAATAAAAAAGATGGAAAACAGAGTGAGAGCGGCCTCCTAAACCTAAATCACTCGTCTCGTTAAGATAGCCGCGCGCAGAGATGAACGGTGGGATTACCTGCGCGAGATCTTCAAGTTCCGTCGATCTATACTGTTTTGGTTCGAGAGAGAGAGAGAGAGAACAAGTTTTGCTGCTTTATTCCATCATTGACGAGGTTTAGAGACTGGATTCTTTTCATCCATCACGCCACTAAAAACCTCATCAGGTTATGTTTTCATTATTTACACTACTCTTTCCGTTTTGGAGTAATTTTGGAACTCGATCTTTAGTTTATTTATATAATTTGGTTTTCGTATTTTCTCCTTTTCGTGTTTTATTCCATTCGCTTATTTATGCCCTAATTTTCTCTGATTGTCGTTTTTTTTTTGTTTAACAAAAACATTGAGGTCTTATACTCTTATCCAATTGATTTCTTGCGTTGCAGGGCATTCGAAATTTGGCTGGACTTCAATTTCACCATGTTTCTTGTTATTGACAACAACAGTGAAATTGGTGATGAACTGATGATGATTGATGATCTGCAACTTCATATGCATTGAGAAACGCCGCATGAGACGTAAAGGTTAGTTATTTTTCCTTTCTCTTCTTTACTTTTTACAACCCTAGCTAGCTCTACAAGTAAAACTCATACACAAGTAACAAATCTAAACCCCACTTAAGAACCTTAGCTTGTCATATTAATTAATAAAAACCGAATGATTTATACAATTGTTAAAACTAACCGAGTGTTGACTCCTGTCATTTGATTACATTTGATCGTTAGAGATGTCATACACTCAATTTGTTTTTTACACTTGCACATAATCATTTGGGTTTTTTTTAGTTAATATAGCAAACTATTTTTAGTTAATATAACAAAGTAAAATATAAATGCTGGTAATGAAACATGAATGACGATTATAATATCCACAACTGAACCAATAAAAAATCATAACAATTATTGACTATAATTTGAAAATTATTACCAAACTATTTTTTTTGTTTGGACCAGTTTAATCAAAGAATAAACTCTGGATACATATATTACATACCCCTTTTATTAGAAAAAGCTTACAACAGCTTCTGTAGATAACGTGTGTTGAAACTTAACTTTTAGGAGATGTGGGAATTGTGGAAGAGACTACAACTAGTAGTATCTAAACTGAAGACCAAGCGTTGGCTTCCACCCAGTTGAATGCAATTGGACTCAAGAAGGAGTCTGGAATGCCGAATGAAGTGACAAGTGCAAGTGCGTGAGGTCTAAGCTCTCCACAGAGCTTAGAAACTTCTCTCCTCACATCTCCAACATTCTCCCGAGAGAGGTAACCGTATCTCAGCAACGATGGATCTTCTTCCAAGCTGATCAATGCATACATTGATCTTACAAGACCCAACACATCCTGTCATCATATACAAGGACGTAGTTAGTTTAGATTAGTTCCTCTTGTAGTGGTAGTCTTCTTCACTCTCCTCTTGTAGTTATAGTCTTCTTCACTCTTAGTGTAGTAGTAGTCTATATATTAAACCACACAAAGAACAACGCTCTGCTTTTCCCTATTGTCACTAACAGTAGATGAACTATTGTGCCTATAGAAGCAAACCATCCCACTAGTCTCACAGCATATTTCAAGCTATCGAACAATAACCTATTGTTTTAAATCAATGACTCTGCACGTTAATCATTAAACATGGAAGCCTGAGGTACCATCCCTGATCCCTAGATAGCAAAACAACTACGATTCAACTAAAAAGGTTCAAAACATCACAAATAATAATCGATTTACTTACCTTTACTGAGCCAGCAGGTAACTTGGCCTCAGCATCCAAAATGGTTTGCAGTATTGCCTTCTCTGTAAAAGCTTTACCCAAGTCTTCAGCAAGTTGATGACTCTGCAAGCCCGGGTGAAAAGCAGAAGAAAACTAAGTTACTGAATCCTAAAGGCTGGAGAACAGAAACGGAAAGCAAATTTTATATGAGAAATTTGCTTACCTGGAGGAACGAGATCTCTCGACTTTCTCCTCTCCCTTGAAGCTGTGCAATTTCAGAAGTAAATTGTTCCAGGAGATCTCGCTCTCTTAAGCAGAACACATTTGTCTGGTAGGGGCAAAATACACAAGAAAATGTTTAACAAAAATTGGAAAATTCATCTAAATAAATGGGAAGATGGAAAACATGTATGAGGAGGCATATGACCTGGAACTGGCTGCATCTGAGGGTAGACGATGTGAGTTGAGTTGGCAATACAGGACGAGAACCGTTCATGTGCTCCAATCCCAATCCTTTAAATGGTTTGTTTCTCTTCTTACACGAGACATATTCAGCAAAAAGTGCTTTGCTCACCTAAGTTTCACATAAGAAGATGGTCAAAACAAGGCAATGTACAGCATTAATCGTCTTCACAAATCACAATAATCTGCTGCTGCCTACCTGCTGCATCAATACATTATTGTCACCCTCAAATGTAGTCTGCACATCAAATTCACCTTTCAACTGACCAACTAGATTTTCTGTTTTGATACCTTGCCCTCCGACAGCTTCACGACATTCCTTAGGAAAAAAACACAAAAAAACCTCAGTATGGCTTATAGGCAGGATAGCTTTCTCACATAACCGTGCGTATAATGTATCGGTAAACCTGAAGTGTTCGCATATTGTGCCAGGTGAGAACAGCTTTGAACCCACTTGAAACGACGTGGATGGCTTTGTTGGTCTCAGGTGTCCTCTTCACGTAAATCATCTTCAATTCATTTGCAGCAAAACTCATAGCATATCTGTGGAAAATGAGAAGTAAATAAAGAAAACAACTCATCTTTAAAAACTTGATGACTTGGGTAATCAAGATACTTACGTCTTCGCTAGGAGTGGTAGCAGTCGCCTCTGATGACTTGGGTAATCAAGAAGGAGGACTTCAGGACCATTGGCTGTAACAGAGAAGGCTCTTCTCGATAATGAGTACCTTATAGCAGTAGCTAATCCGACCTACCACAGTAAAATCTCAATCAACTACAGTTGTTCCTACATCATGTCTTACAAAATCTTTATGTAAAGAGACTAAAACAAAATTACTGAAAAAATCTGTACCTTTGCGGAATAAATCGCACTTGATGCAATCGTGACTCGGCCAGAGGTCAAAGGGGCCATGAATGCTCCAAATCTCTGAAATGAAAATTGGAAACATTACCACTGCAACTCGACAAGTATATCCTATAAAAATGGTTCGTTCAAAGGTGTAGCATATACCTGATCAGGATCTTTAATTGCGCTAACATACTTCCCATCAGATGAAACATCAGCAACTGCATTCAATAAGTTCTCTCTTGGGATTCGAAGATTGTCAAACCTATAATCACAGTGAAATCTTCCATGAAGTACACACCCTTAGTATAAGGTAAATCTACATAAACGTTTGAGTGTTTATGAATACCATATCCGGCCATTGTCAACACCATTCAAACCAATTTTGTGTCCACAGTCAGCAATGCGGATGTTTGGACATATGTTACCATCTTGATCCCTAATTTGGGCGATAAAGGCATGAACCCCCTGATTGGTTCCGTTAATATGAAGCTGTGAAAACACAATTGTGTGGGTTGCATGCTGAACAATCGAAAATTAATACAACGTCAGTCAGAATTTAGAAACTAAACAGAAAATATGATTTTGGTACACTCAAGATAGGTATAATAATAGCAACTTACATTAGCTGCTCCACCGATCCAATACTTCTGAGCAGATTCACAAGGAGTACTTATCACAAACTCCTCAGTTGTTGGGTCATATGTAGTCACTGTTTCAATTCCTCGTACCTATATCAAAATAAAGAAACAGAAATCAATATACAAGGTGTTAAAGATCACTAAAACAAACGTAGCGAAACTGAAATATACATACATTACTTCCATGGCCTAGCTCAGTCATTGCAAAACAGCCCTTGACAACATAATCTTCGGTGCTCTTCAGCCACTTTTCATGGTGACGCTTTGTTCCAAAGAACTTTACAGCATTACCCCTGATTGTATCACAGCAAAAAACTTATAAACTAATCATGTCTAGCAAGACCAAACACATCTGTACTTAGAACCAAATGTCCAATCACAATCTTGTCTTTTTCTTGATTTTGAACGTACCACAAGAAGAAATGAACACCAACTTTGATGGAGACGGAGTGATCATAAATCCCACAAACCTCAAGCAAAGCTAATTTCCTGAGCTCAGCTTCAGGACCTGACTCAGTCAACCAACCTTGAAAAACACCATTCTCGAGCAAGTACCAGATCCGTTTCATGGTGATCTCACGCTGCTGCTCCATCGTCTGATTGTAATCGGGAGACACGAAGATCTTGCCTCCTCTCTCTTTACGATTAAACAGATTGCTCTGCGTCATGAGCCCGTAAATCCAGTCCCGATCCACCACGTCGTGTCCGTCGAGCAGTTTCCTCATCTCTTTGACATCGAATACGCAGCTCTCGTTGAGCTCCGGTGGAGAGTATTGCAAACATATCTCCCGCGTCAGTGATAGGTTCGATGAAGACGTAGGAGATGATTGGAGTATGTGATTGACGAGAATATTAACTCGCTGGAGTGCGCGATTATCCGACATTTTTTTTTTTGGCTAGAGATTCAGAGAGGAATTGGGTTTGCGTACACGAATCTCAATTTTTCCTGGAAAAATTTTCCGAGAAAGTGACGTTGTTAAGTTGTTATAAGGAAGAAGATGAAGAAGGGGAGGAGATTACGTAATTACCCTTTGAGAAAAATTAATTAAACCAATTTGTAATGTTAGGTGTCGAGACCATGACGCGGCTCCTAGGGAAAAGCGCGAATGGATTTTAATTGCGGATAAGGTCGTTTATCTTTTATCGCCGTTCAATCTCAGCCGTTTAAATCACTCATCGATCGGACAACTTTGTTCAAAAAAAAAAAAAACCAACCGGTCAACGTGGACACCTAATAACCAACAAGTTGATTATAATTATGATTATGATTATGATTATCTCTTAGACCGGTGCATATGATTTATAGAATTAATTATGTGTCCACACGCATTATAATCGATTTCATAATTAAAGACATTTTGTTTCACTGGTACCGTACGTATTATGGTTTGGATAGTTTTAATCGGTCTGATTGGTTAGAAAAGTTAATATAGATTAACAGAGATTTAGCATCAATTTTTTTGATAGTATCATGGCTCTTTGCCTCTTTCATAAGACAATAATAGTAGTAACACGTATTGTCTTGACATGAGAAAAGACATAACATAGTAATAGAAAGATATAACTCATGAAAATCTAGTATATATCTCAATTTTAGCAACACATTTTACTAGCCAACTTTTGTCCTCACTACTGTTCTGTTTGCTTTAAGTTGGAGTAGTTTTTTTCACATAATGATTCTCACCGGCGAGATGTAGATTTTTTTATTTTATTTTTCGTTAATTAAATTAAAGTAAATTAATTACAGCTTCTTCGAATCACTATCGCGACAGACGGATGTTTTTTTTTTTTGTTAAAGGGTATTCAATATTATAGATAAATGTCCAATGGGCTATTTCCGGATTTAGGCCCATTTACAATATCTCTTTAGGACCTAAATCACAGACAACAAACCAAGTAAAACCAAAGAATCGAAATTGACTCGGGTTTAACTAATAACGAACCGAAATCAAACCGGTCGTCTGAAACCCTAATCCCAAACTGAAGAACACAGATTGAGCCGCCACCCATGAAATTGCGGATGCTCATCGGATCAGGACCTCGCTTGGGCGACGCGAGTCAAACGGAGATGGTGATCTAGGATCCATTGCCATCCCGCCACCATAAAGCAGCTTTGAGGAGGAAGAAGAGATCCGAGCTTTGATTGTCGAAGAGATTCAGGCTCATAAGTGAGAGAAGACAGGCGGTAGGGAGTAGATCTGAGAACCTTCGATAGTGGCTTAGCTCCTCCTAGCCGTAGACGACCTCCCCCATCGAACAACGGCCGTGAAAAGCCTCCAGAATCTCCAGTCTTCGGATCTAACCACCTAACTCTCTCGATCCTTGCCGTGAATCTCCCTCTTCTACTCTGCGTCGCATCGCCGTCGATAGAGCTCTTACCGTCGGTATGTCGAGGAAGCTTCTCCCTTCCGCTGCTCCCTTGATTTTGATCTTAAGATTTACTTTGTTGATGTTGCAGTTAACGGATGAAGAACCATGGGCCTTGGGGCTCTCGTCGTCGCCGGAATCGACGGAGAACCCCCATCGACGGTGCAAGAGGTTGCGGTCAGAAGAAGAAGAAGGTTGGGAGAAAAAATCGTCGCGAGTGTCGTCCACGCGCGACGATTCTCTCTCTATTGTTATGGGAGAAAAAATCTATCTATACAGACAGACCGATGTTTGTTCACACGATCAAACCGATCGGAGCGAATAAGAATTGGCAATGAACTCTTAGAAGCGAATAAGTATTTGGTTCAAGAGCGAATAAGAATTGGCAAGAAACTCTTAGAAGCAAAGCGGATGGAAGAAGAAAAACGAAAGAAAGCGGTATGTTTTTTCTTTTCTGGTTATAATGTGAGGTCTAGCTTGATTCTTTTGTTTTTGTTTATTAAGTGACTAACTGTTGGTTGTGTGTTTCAATACAATGTTTTTGCGCAAAACTGAGAAAGAAGAAGAAAAACATGCTAGGAAAAAGATCCACCAAAAACTTAAAGAAGATAGGGTAGGGTATCTTTACTGCGGTAGATTTATATACCTTTTGCATTACATTTTTTTTTCCAAACAAAAATCATGAAGGCTCATGTTTGCATTTTGATAGGCTGAGAGAAAGCGGAAACTCGGATTGCCTTCGGAAGATCCTGCAACTGCAACGGCAAAACCTTCAGTGCCAGTTGTGGAGGAGAAGAAGATACACAAAATATTCTCAAAAGCAAGTTGTATTTTATATCTCGTGTTATGTGCTTTTCTTATAAAGCATGATTTAGCAGTCTTCATTGCATATTAGACCCGCCACAAAGACTGAACAAATGCAAGAATGCTTAAGGTCCCTTAAGCAAACCCACAAGGCAAAATGCATTCAACATATAACACAACTCACATTGCAGCAGCCAGTAATCTTTTGGTAATCTAAAAAATAAATAAGTTCAGGATAATTTGGGTGAAATTGTGGAAGGATTGAGTAAACTTTGACAATAACAGTAATTACATTTTGGCTCAGGAGGAGGATGCTAAAGTGAAGAGAGCGTTCCAGACTCTGCTGACTTACATGGGAAATAATGCTAAGAATCCAGATGAGAAGAAATTCTGGAAAATTAGACTCACAAACCAAACATTTCAGGTAAAAATCATTCAGCCATAAAGACGGGCATCAAATTTTACTTGATTAGTAAACAAATTAGATTTGAAGGATCAACAATATAATAAGTTTCATAAGCTAGAATTTTTTTAAGATAAGATTATGAGCAAGATAAGAGTTGAATAAATAATAGAAAAAAGATATCTGTATTGCCTAAGATTTGAATAGTGCATCAAAAAAGGTTTGGAAGAGAGATGAAAATTTTTGAGAAAAAAAAAAATTCTCAACCGTCTTTTTTAGCTTTCGATCAACAATAGTTATCAATATACAAATTGTATTTTGAGCGAGTGCAGATAATCCTCTCATAAAGCAAAATCATATATATTATTTTTTGAAACAAATGGAAAATCAACACTTAACAGTGATAATCACTACTTCCATAGTCATTTCTAAATCACATCACCTCAAAAATGAATCATTTATGAAAAAATTTATAGGAAAGACATAGCCTTGGTGGAAATTAAGATGAATATATTTGATGAAGTTCACTATTGTTTTTGTTTGAATAAAAAATGAGTTTGAATCGATTTTAGTATAAAAATTAGAGAAAAATCAAGAAATGTAAAGATCAGTGTGCATTTTTTAAGGTACCAACTTGCATTTTGTTGTGCAACAGTCAAAAGTTTTGAAAAAAAGTTTGAAAAGTTTAGGAGAAAACACTTAAAAATAAATTTGTTGAGAATGAAAGGATAAGTTTGTACAAAATTTTCAGTTTGATGAATTTTGGATCAAATTATGTAGGTATGTCAGGATGTCAAAACGTACACATCAAAAGTAACTGTGGGCACTCGCTTTCCTTACATCTCTCTCTCTTCCCTCTCATCTCTCTTTATTTGATTGTGGAGGTCATGCACCTATATGTATATTAACGACCAACTGTTGGTCATATACGCCTAAATTAAAAAAAAAATGAAATCGCTAATTTGTTATAATTTTATCATATACGCCTAAGTTAATCTTATGATAACTGTTAATTTAAATTGAGGAAACAGCAAAATCTATATATACATTTTTTGGAGACATTTAGCAAATAAATCTTGGAGTTGCTACTTATTTATAAGGAATGCCATTATCATTAAATTTTAAATTGAAATTTAAAACTAATATTTTGGGCTAAACAAAAATTCCTAAAATATCTCCTTAATCAATCAATGACTAATTACAACATTAAATTAATTACAATATCTTCAATTAATTCTTTACTATCCTTAAAACCAAACAAAATTAAAAGATTTTGTTTGAAATATAAAATAATATTTTAAATTAAAATTACGATTTTTTTAATCATCTTTGTTTGATTTATTAAGTTTACTTGCTTGAAATCATCATAAAATATATAAAATTAGTGTAACTATATTTTTTTGCATTTTTCTTTATTTGGATTTTGAAAAACGTGCATGTTCTTACTTAAGCAAGGAAGAAAAATTGTCTTTGGGTATGTAGCGGGATGAGTTTGTGTATTAATAAAAATTGAAAATCATATCATTAATTGTTGAGAAATACTTAGGTTCATTCCTGGGGTGAACCTTCTTGTTCACTTCTTCCTTTTTAACCAATCAAAATCTTCTATACATTATTTTATCTAAAAAATAAATCAAAATTAAATTAAAAAGCAAAACAGATTAAGGAAACAAATTCTGTAAAAAAAATTTTTTAAGTAAAGTTAAATATGTATTGGTTTGGTTTAGATTTTACAATTCAAACAAAATTATATGTCGGTTTGAGTTTACAAATGAAGTGGTTAGGATATATATTTTATAATTAAAACGAAATTATATGTCGGTTTGGGTTTACAAATGAAGTGGTTTGGGTATATATTTTATAACTAAAACAAAATTATATGTCGGTTTGAGTTTACGAATGAAGTGGTTAAGGTTTAGATTTTACAATTAGAACAAAATTATATGTTGGTTTGAGTTTACAAATGAGATGGTTAGGGTTTAGATTTTATAATTACTGTAGAACGAAATTATATGTCGGTTTGGGTTTACAAATGAGATGATTATTGTTTAGATTTTACAATTAATTGTTAGTAAATCATCAGTTCATTATTTTGTTAACACCATCGACATTAGAATATTAGGCATATCTAATTGAGTTTATTAAGTTACGATTATGTAAAATAATTAAATGCAATATTTTCCTATTTTTATAAAATCTTAAATGTTTACACATTAGTACTACTTCTATTCTATTTAAAATTTTCAAATTTCAAAAAACATTTTAAAAAAAAAATAAGAGACCCAAAATTAGAACTTACTATTGGAGGAGAAAATTTTAACTAAAAGATCATGAATTCTTATTTACAAAACAATACACAATTAATTCTTAAAAGATTCAAACAGGATATAAGTACCCCCAATATATGAACCCCCTGTTAATCTTGCTCTAAGACTTTTAGATTAGCATCGAGTTAAATCTTTACTGCTCAAAACACACACACGAGGTGAACATACGAGGCCAGTCTGATCGTGGCGCAGAAGATCGATGGTCTCCAACCACCAGATTCATGAGAATGTATACTCAGTTACTCATTAGTCCACTATACATATAATAAACCTAAGATGCTTTACCTAAAAAAAAAAAAAAGTCTTCCCAAAGTTATGCAATTATGACTATACGAAAACAAACTTAAATATTGAAACAACCAAAACTTTAATAGATTGATTTTTTCTAACATAGTATTATTTTTATTTCCACGTATTCTTTTCAAAAAAATCAAATATAAATTGAAAAAAAATCGTTTTGTTTATTGATTTCATAGTTGTTAATTGTCCTTTGTCATGAGCAACCTAAAACTCATAATCGACCCTTCATCCAAACACCTTTTTCTTTCATTAACCAAACAATCTTTTCATGTTCATCAGAGACAAACTCTTTGTGCACCATTATTCATCTTTCTTTATCCAAAATTTCAATAATAAATTATAAATACCCCTTATTATTAAGATAGCCCCATAGCTTCAATTGCTGTTAACACACAAATGAAGGTAAATAAAAGAGCCAAGAGGTTTGTATTAACCCTTCTCGAAATTATATATCTTCAAACTCTTATTATTCTTTTCTGGTATACATGTTTCATCTTATTTCCTTGTCAATTGTGACTACGGTGTGTATAGATTTTATAATGCTTCAATTAGTCTACCGGCCAGGTCCATGCATATATGTATATGTATATATATTTATGTGAGTCCCATAGAATTATAGCACTATATGAAAATTTTGTCATACTTAATTACCAAATATTTAGTACATCGTTCTCTCTTAATATGTTGGCTAGTAGTAATACGTGTAACTAATATATTAAGAGAGAAACAGTGAGTATGCAATATTGCAATATTAGCTAATCCCATATATTAATAGCTATAAGGACTGGTTGAAATGAAGACCATATATATTGCATATTCATGTACATTTAGAAACACATGCGCATGCATGCTTGTTGATTATAGAATCTTAGCTTTCGTTAAATTAATATATATATATTCCGACTCCTAATTTGTTTCTATTACGATATGTGTCTATTCTAAGTTCTTTATATTTTTTCCGTTAACTTCATATATTAAGTCATTGATATTTCAACATTAGAAACTATATAGGTTATCGAAACGTTTTTGATTTTTGTATACAATACTCTTTAACAAAACAAAAAAAAAAATTATACGAAAAGCATAAATTGTATATAGTAGAAATATTTCACTCAAGTTATAAATTGTATAAGAAAAAGATTTATGATTTAATATTTTTTTTGTTAATATCATCGTTATTGTATTACACTAGAATCCAAGTCAGTATCGGCTTTACTGCTAAATCCAAAATCGGGTTTATGATCAAATACTTAGGGAAATGTAATGTAGCCAATCGACCATTTCTCTAAATTTATAATGTAAACTTTTTAGTATTAAACAACCAAAAGTGTAAACCTCTTCTATACCAATGTGAATTCTAATTCCCCAAAGTCACGTTAGAATATCAGTATCAAATTAATCGTCAAAAGATTAATAGGTTTTAACAACTAATCAAACCCTAGATTAGCGATATAGCTAGACGATTCTTGTTTAACTTTTTTAATGTCTTCACCTGATCAATCACTGACATCTATAATTGTGTTATAATTTTAAGTTTCCTTTACTAAGGACATGACATGATGCAAAGGAACTCCAATACCACCAACAACAACAACAACATCTCCAATAACTCATCGTCGCATCAAGCATGTGCGTCATGCAAACACCAAAGGAAGAAATGCAACAACGAATGTATCTTATCCCCGTATTACCCAGCCCGGAAGACGAAAGAGTTTCAGGCCGTGCACAAGGTCTTCGGTGTCAGTAACGTACAGAAAATGGTACGGACAGTACGTGAAGAGGACCGTACCAAGCTGTCTGATTCTCTGACATGGGAAGCTCTATGGAGACAGAAAGATCCAGTCCTTGGCTCTTATGGAGAGTATAGGAGGATTTGTGAAGAGCTCAAGCTATACAAAAGCTTGGTTCATAATCAACCTCTCCTTGGTTGGGATAATAATAATTATCAACGAGTATATACCAACAATAACAACAACAAGACCGGATTAGTGATGAATTCAAGTGGTTCGGGAGGATTTAGTGTTAACAATAACAATGGTGTTGGCGGTGTGAATGGGGAGATTGTTATTGGTGGATCATATACATCAAGAGATTTGCAAAGTGGTTGGGAAAATCTAAAGCACGATCAAAGGCAACAGTGTTATACAGTGATCAACAGTTTTAAACAAGGACAACACTATCTCCCACGTTAAGTACCTATAATGTTTAATTGTTACGTAATACGAAGCATGTTATTAGTTGACTATTTCATAATTACTGAAATTCGTGTTGTATTTTATGTCTGCCAGACTAAAGAAAAAGTTGTACTGTTTAATAGTAAAATTTCATAGTTAATTTGGAATTTTTAATGAAATAATTAGATTATGTACGTTGTTTAGATAAAAGTGACTGAACCGATCAATTTCCGGTTTAGACTAAACCTTTTGAACAAATCCGGTTAGGTTTAATAAGACAGAGGCTGGTATAGAATCAAAACGCAACTCTTCTCTACTCTTCAGTCTGAAGAAGATACCTTGTTCAAATCACCCATTCAATCTGCTTCTACATATCAAATCTGTGGAGGACGTATTCGATCGAAGCTCAATGGGTATTTCGGATTACTCACTTTGATCCGATTTACCAAATTTCAAGTCATTGTCTGTAAATTTGAGTTCTCCGGATCTTGCCGTCCAGTTGTTCGATGATATTCCCCTGTGAAGGAAAATATCATTCCTCCCAGCTCCTTCTCCAGTTACCTGATAATTCCTCCTAGAATAAGCTTGAATTTGTCTCAAAGGTATGACTTTTGCTACTAAAAGAAGATCCTTTTGTATTGAACATTACTACATCATCGACGTTAGTTGACTGACTCAGGTGTACTTAATGTTTACGACAGGAAAGGAAGTATTTTTCTGATGCCAAGTTGATGAATTTATAGTCAATCAGGTCTTTTGAGAATAGGAAATGGCAATTCGCTTGACACATTTGCGAAAACCCCTTGCTTATTCTCGGTCCTGCATCCCGTTGTCTCGGTCAATCTCTTCTTTTGAAGCGGTTGAAAAGGCTATAAAATGTGCTGTTGAAACAAAGGAGTATCTTCGAATCCCTGACCTTGTTGTGTCACTCAAAGAGCCTTACCAAAACTCAACGTTATTCTCTTTTCTCTCTGCTTTCCACCATCATCATAGAATCAGAGTCATTGATGAAATCCTCCAAAGTTTTGTGCCTGTGAGACCACGTTCTCTGCCAAAGATTGTCTACTCCAGCCTTCTTACTTACTGTCTTCAGAGTTCTGATCCGCTTCCTCTGTCTTTCGCAATCTTACAGCGCACTCTTCGTTCTGGCTGTCTTCCTAATCCACAGACACATCTCCTTCTGTCTGATGCTTGGCTTGAACGGCGACGAGGATCCCAGTCTGTTGCAGATATTATTAATGAGATGAAACTGATTGGATATAGCCCTGATACTGGAACTTGCAATTATTTAGTTTCCTCTCTCTGTGCTGTTGATAAGTTGGATGAGGCGGTTATAGTTGTTGAGGAAATGAGTGCAGCTGGCTGTATTCCTGATGTGGAAAGTTATGGGGCGGTGATTAATTCATTGTGTTTGGCTAGAAAGACTAACGATTTGGTGAATATTGTGAAAAAAATGGTGTGCAAAGCTGGGATTTCTCCACGGAAAGGGATGTTGACAAAAGTAGCATCAGCTTTGAGAGCCAACAGGGAAACTTGGAAAGCCATTGAGATGATCGAGTTTGTAGAAAGTAGAGATTACCCTGTGGAGTTTGAGAGCTATGAGGTAGTAGTCGAGGGTTGCCTAGAGGTTAGGGAATATATTTTGGCAGGGAAGATGGTTATGAGAATGACTGATAGAGGGTTCATACCATATATCAAGGTTAGGCAAAAAGTGGTCGAGCGTCTTACTAGCATCGGTGAATGGAAGCTTGCTTGTACTGTTAGACAAAGGCTTTCGGAACTGAAGTCCTAGGTATTTCCTGTAGTCGTCATCAGATAAATGTTACAATTTTGTAAGAATAGCTGTAGTTCCGATCCTGGAATGTGAAACTCATACCCCAAACTTGGGAATATTTTTTGTTGTTTCTGATTAGACATATTTTTGTTTTATAATAGTTCAATTTGCCTCCATATCTTGTAATTGCTGTGCGCTCCATCTGCAAGTTTGTTGTGTCAAGTGAGCATAAAGAGAATGTGTTGGTATACTGAAATCATTGGAAGCTGATGCTGAATTTTGTTTTTGCGGACTTATGTGGATGCTATTTGTTGTCACTTGTTGTCATCAGTCATCGTAAGAAGTTTAGCTTATATCTTAGGTTGTGAGGATTCTCCTTTTCCATGAGACCCTTGTGTTTGTTCAATATCACTAGACTTAATGCCAAGCCTTAAAAGAAGCAAGTTATCAAGCAGAATGCTTCTAGGAGAAAGTATCATCAACTCGTTCAAGCAAACATCGTGTGCTTAATTAGGCAGGTATTATAGTAAACATATGTTTCTCTTATAATGGCAAATTATCTTTAGAATTCTGTTATAATCGCATATGGTTCTCAATTATCTCTAGTACTTTATTTCAGACTCGTAATTATTTTAGCTGCGCTATTGCAGATTGTCATACAGAGAGAATTGTCATATTTCTGTTATCCAAAAGGAAAGGCTCTAAAGCTTCTGGAGATTTGTAGACTCACTGAAAGGGATAACTTGCGAGCATAGCAATACCACATTTACCTGTCTGTTCACTTAAACCGCGCTCCATCCGTACGTAGCCTTCTTCACCCCAGCCCGTTCCCCATGAATTCTTTACGATCCAGTACTTTTGATCGCCTTCTGCTCCATATCCAACAACAGTCACTCCATGGTTGAGATTTGTTCCACAGTAGCTTGTGAAAACACCAGAACTGTAGAGCTGAAAGATAAATCCACCAGCGTCTATTCCAACCGATACTGGCTGTTGAGCTGCAGCTATTTGTAGGCTCGCCTCGTTCTGGGCTACCTTTTTGAAACCTTGTATCGTAACCACCTTATTTTTGGTTTTTTCTTGGTCGCAGGTACCCTCTATGCCTGTGTATGGATAGTCGGTCTCGGTGACGAGTCCACCATTGGTTTTGATGTATTCGAATGCTGTTTCCATTAATCCACCGCTACAGCCTTTGTTGTAAGTATCGACATCACAATCTATGAGTTGTTGCTCTGAGAGAGACACTAAGTTTCCTGTTTTGATTTTGTTGATGCCTTCAATAGCTGCCACTGCAGAGAATGCCCAGCAACCTCCTGCATCAAGAAAAAGAAAACGCAATCAGGTTGTCATCAGTATAGTTATGAACGTTGGCAAAATCTTTAACTTTAGAATGAATTGTGTAAGAGCATAGTTTCATACCGCATTTTCCTTGATTTCTAATAGGAGTCACAGCACCTTGTTTCCTCCAGTCCACAGCAGCCGGCACATCGCCTGTTGGGTCACAAACCGGCCTCTCTTTCCTGTGTAACCTCGAGGAAGACGTGTTCAAACCGAGAAAATGGGCCTTAAACTCAGAATTGGTCATGTCCGCGAATCTGTTATCCGTTAACTTAAAGGGCAAGTGGAGGGAGTTGATGTAGTCAATCAACTGGACGTTAGACTGGTATATCCCAAACCGTAGCATCCACTCATCTCTTCCTCCATATAGTTTGCTGTGGGTTTTAAGCCAATTCTCAAACCGCTGCTTCAAGGTTTTGTGCGGGTCATACATAGAGGAATTGACGGAACATAGTCTTGAAGCTATCAAGACAAAGCAAATCGAAACGACCAAGGTCAGGTTAGAATTTTTAAGTACGTTCAGCATTTTTGTTTGTTTTAAGATGGAGTTTGGGAAATGAGTTTTCTCTATGGTATATAACCTTCAGTGATGTGCTGCTTTCCTGGTCACAGGTTTTGTGTTTTGTTGCAGTTCCAGTGGGACAAGTTTCCTTCTGTCTGATTCTTAACAATATGCAGATACGTAAGTTTAAGAGTTTAGTCGTAGAATTTGGTTTATTTTAGTCAACTGATATATGTTTATGTTATGCCTATTTCTCCAGAAATCGTATTTTTTGTCCTGAAAACTGGAATTTTCTCTTCTTTTGACAATTTGCAGGTAGCATACTCGCTGTAAAACTAGTGCTGGTTTGGTTTCTCTGAAAATTGTTGACAATTCTGGAGCTATGGAAAAGCATGTGACGAAGAAATTAGAGTCTTCCAGGTACATATTACTTATTGTAGCACTTGTAATACTTACAATGATGATTCTAGTTTGTTTAACTCATGGTTTATGTTACTGCTAAATATGGTAGGATCAAGTTCATGACTGTCAGAAACCCTGTTGAGAAACTTTTCTCAGATGTGGTTCAAGACTTGCTTGCTGAAGCCTCTTTAGGTTCTGGAAAACCATTTTGGTTCCGAAAATGTAAAACGAGGATGATGCTTGGGGTTGCCATGCCGATCTTTATAATCTGTTTACTTCTCTGAGACAGTATGTCATGTCAGTCCATTGCAGATGACCGAAACTTGAGTCGCAGACAAATCTTTGAGAATGAAGAGCTTTCCGATGTCACAAGTGCCCATGTACAAAAACTCTTGAAAGGTTCATTTACAGAGGGAGTGTCGCAAAATGAAGATACTGGTCGTAAGGGGTGGTTGATTCTATTTGATTATTTGAAGTACGGTCTACATATTGAACAACCTGTTCTGGCAAGCGTATCAGTGGGATTTGATGGTTACATCTGCTTGTGAGAAATTTAGCTTCAGGTTTGGCATTGATGCGAGATGATAAAATCTTGACGAACAAGGCAGAGTAGAGAACATGAATACAAAGAAACTCACCGGTCAAGTGGCTGAGCATAATCCCCTGCTTCGGTTCTGGATAGACGTTTCTGGTTTGGTTAAACCGAAATCATATTGGACAGGCCAGAGGGAAATTGTCTTTGATTAATTTGATATTTGATGTAACTAACAAAACATGTTTTAAGCGTTGGTTAACCGTTGAAACTGATGTTAATACTATAAATTGTTATATGCGTACACTTAACAAAAACTTAAATCAGCACTATATATGTGAAGGACCGTGCATCAAGGACCAATTCCTTCACGCATTATTCAACTCTTTCACACAAGGAGCCATGTTACTATCCAATAATCAAGATCAAGAAGATAAAGGTTTGTAAAAAAATCGAAGGCAAATATGTTGAACGACATAGCAAAGAGATGGAAGGAGCTGAATGGCCAAAAGAAATGGCAAGGCCTGCTTGATCCACTTGACCCGGATCTTCGCCGCTACCTCATTCACTATGGCGAGATGTCTCAGGTTGGTTACGACGCCTTTAATTGGGACCGTAAGTCCAGATATGCTGGTGACTGTTATTATTCCAAGAAACAACTCTTTGCTCGAACCGGCTTCATTAAAGCCAACCCTTTCAGGTACTTGCCATATGCCCTAAATGTTTCATATTGGATTCGACAACAACATTAGCTTACCCGTAGAAGATTTTCAGGTATGAGGTGACCAAGTACATCTACGCAACAGCTTCCCTAAACTTACCAATCTGTTTCATCGTCAAGTCTTTGTCAAAGGATGCATCTCGCGTGCAGACTAACTGGATGGGTTACATTGCGGTTGCTACAGACCAAGGAAAAGCGATGTTAGGAAGGAGAGACATTGTTGTGGCATGGAGAGGAACACTTCAGCCATATGAATGGGCTAATGATTTCGATTTTCCACTTGAGTCAGCTATCTCGGTTTTCCCGGTAAAAGACCCCAAAGATAGCCCTCGTATTGGAAGTGGCTGGCTCGACATCTACACCGCTTCTGATTCTCGCTCGCCTTATGACAAGACTAGTGCACGAGAACAGGTCCTCACCTTTCTCTTTATCATCATATCAGTGCGGACCATTTTATTTATTTTGAAACATCATGACCGGACCAGGACTGCTCCAAACCTAAGCCCACCACAGGCCAGGAAAAAACCCGCTGGACCATTTCATTTCTTGGGGTGCCTGGTGCCTTTTTAAGGTCCAATGCAGTCCCGCCCGCGGGTTAGAATCAGTGACAGGGGTTTAACTTATCATGGCTGATGGGTTGAGCTCATAACATGGCGTGGCGACCGATGAAAACATTAACAACCCTACTTCCTTATCTCCTTCTTTCTCCTAATGGATGGCATTGTGTCTTGGTTTTGGTTTTAGGTACAAGGAGAGCTCAAGAGGTTGCTGGAAGTTTACAAGAATGAAGAAGTAAGCATCACTTTCACTGGCCATAGCTTGGGCGCCGTTATGTCAGTTCTATCAGCTGCAGATATAGTCTATGGCAAAAACAGCATCATCAATATAAGTCTTCAAAAAAAGCAAGTTCCTATCACAGTTTTTGCTTTCGGAAGTCCTCGGATTGGAGACCAAGACTTCAAAAAAATCGTCGACTCACTCAAACCACTAAACATCCTAAGAATAGTAAATGTTCCAGATGTCGCACCACATTATCCACTCTTACTGTATGCAGAAATAGGCGAGGTATTAGAGATCAATACATTGAACTCCACGTACCTGAAACGGTCTCTGAACTTTAGGAACTACCATAACCTGGAGATTTATCTGCACGGCATAGCAGGGATGCAAGATACAGCCGGGGTATTCAAGCTGGAGATTGGCCGGGATATTTCTTTGGTCAATAAAGGATTAGATGCTCTGAAGGACGAGTACTTAGTGCCAAGTACCTGGAGGTGTCTGGCAAACAAAGGGATGGTTCAAATGAATGATGGGACATGGAAGCTGAATGTCCACAGAAGAGATCATGATGATAATGATGCTGCTGATGATGACTCCTCCTCCTCAACTAGTAACCAACTACAAGAGCTTAATACAGTTTAGTTACTAAATCTTATAAAAGGTTCCGCACAATATGTTTGTACACAAAGAATCAAAGAACCGAATCTCAGTCAGTCTATGCAAATGCAATCCAAGATGAAGAAGACAAGTTGACAAATTCGAAATTTCTGTACTCGGTTAAATTCGAACCTCTCTTGGATGCGAGCAAATTTATAACATAAAGTGGTTGCTTGGATCAACTCTCATGTGAATTTCCACTGTGATAGTCACGCATGCACAAGAAGCAAAGACGTGAAATCACCATAAACAATAGCCGCACTAAGAGAGGAAAATTCTAAGCTAGAGCTAGGTTTGAACTATTTCGTATGAGAACACATTAATTTGTACTTTCAGATCCCAAGAAACCACGCCTGACACTCATTCATAAGTTATAACGCCATTAAATAATGACTCTGACCGCATCATATCATTTGTCTGGCCTTTCGAGACTTGAATTCTCACTCTCCATTTCGATTATGTGAGTGAGCCTATCGTAAACCTGTCGTGGCGAAATGCAACAAAAACCATACATTAAAACTTAAATAAAGATAACATCTTCATTCTTGCTTCCTTTAGAAGCATAGCGTACAAGACATAAACAAAGAAGAAACATACTGCAGAGAGTTGCTCCTTGTCATCCTGTATGGTAGCGCCTTTATCCACTTCTGTGACACATGATGAATCATACCTAAAGATATATGGAATAAGAAAACTTAATCTGTTGCGCTAAATTGAAATGTGCGTTGATATAGATAATGCCTTTCGATGAAGTTTTTTTTGAAAGAATCTGACTGGAGTTTCCTTACCAATCTCGTGGAATGGCAGCCACCTCCCGAGCCGAGTGATTAAAAGGGCCCCTTAACTCAACACCATACTCTTTGATCAGATCTGCACAGCACATATGGTTAAAAACATATTTATGATCTCAGTACAGAACCAACAGGGAAAAGATGAGATATAATAAAACATGGAGAAGAAGACTTGTCAATGCCTTTAAATGTAGGGCAAGGAGCACGGTTCATCTTTTGACAAACAGAGAGAAACCAGTCTACACCAACAGCCAAGCGAGCAGCAACATTGTTGGATGTTTTCTCGCATTCCCTCATGAGCAAGTTATTAGCCGGTATATCTCCATACCTTGAAGAAGAAGAAGACAATGAATGTTAATGGCTGTCTTGAAAACCAATACCAGTCAAAAAAAAGTTTAAGACTTTAATCAGTTACAGAACTTGAAACCAAGCTCAGCGAGTCTCTGGGAACACCACAAGAAATGGCGACTCTCGTCATCAGCAACATGAGCAAAGTCATCAAAGAAGTTGTGACCCAAAAGGTGGAAGAAAGGGGAGAAACGAGCAACAGTGTCCCAAGCCAAATCAATAGCATTGAGCTCGACATGAGCGAGGTTGTGAAGCATATGAGCATTGAGAGGAAGCTTCGAATCTTTCGGATTTGGTACTTCGTTCGTCGCTACCTGCAAAATACAAAGAAGCTGATTTTGATAAACTCAAACTCAAATCAAAATTAGATAGAGAGAGAAAAAAACACGGACGAGGAGTGGTTTGGGAGGACGAGCAGGAGAAGAAGGAAGATGTGAGATTGAACCAACGGGGAGATTCTCACGTCGCCAACGCGAGAAAGCTAAATGGGAGATATGAGATTTGGAGAGAGGGTCAGAGGTTGAGAGGACGAGAGCTCCGAGATCGGCGAGAGAAGACGCCGCCGAGACCTGAGCGGAGAAGTCGGCGGAAACGGAGTCGGAAGAAGGGAGGAGAGGACCCGTAGGTCCCCAGAGACGGAGGTCATTGACAGGACTCTTTCTCCAGCTTTCCAGACCAGACCAAAGCTTGTGTTGCTTCGTTGAAGAAGAAGAAGAAGAAGAGAGAGCAGTGGAGATGGTGAGAGAACGAGGAGACAGAGAATTCAGTGGAAAGGGACGCAGATGATGAATCAACATTCTTCTTTCAACCCTTCTCTCAATGCTTCTTCACAGCTCCTCTTTCATAGCCTTTGGACATTGCTTCATCTTTTCCCAAAAAGCTTTGGTTTTTTTTACCAACACAAAACCTCCTCATAAGTTTACTGTGGTAGAAAGATCCTTCGATATCGAACTCCAAATACGAAATTCAAATTGCCATGTTTACATGTTTTTTTGATGTAAGTTGAAACCAATTCGGAAATTGAACTTTTAAAAACTCTGGTAGTACGAC
Organism: Camelina sativa; assembly: GCF_000633955.1. Taxonomy (NCBI): domain Eukaryota; kingdom Viridiplantae; phylum Streptophyta; class Magnoliopsida; order Brassicales; family Brassicaceae; genus Camelina; species Camelina sativa. The sequence goes on along the minus strand of NC_025701.1, from coordinate 2,498,189 downwards.
TCCTTAGCAATCCATTGTATAGATCAAATAGAGAAGAGGATAGATAAGGGTAGTAGTAATAGTGTGGAAGCAAGGAGAAACCAAAGCTAACAGAAGGGGTCACAAACTCACAAGCTTACAATACTACAAGTTTTTTTAAGAATCCAGAATCTTTGATTCAAAAGAACCTAACTAAAATGATCAAGCAGTCAAACCAACTAAACCCGCTAAAAACAAAAGACCGAGAGAGAGTGTGAGAGGCAGAGATATACAAAGTAAGACACCAAACCCAACCAACCCCTACGGTTACATCTAAAGTAGACAAACACAGCCATAATCCTCCTACTACGTCAAAAAAAAAAAATTAAGAATAATAGATTTTTCTTCTTCTTTTTTACTCTAACAGTGATATGAATATGATACACATAATCTTTTCCTCCCATGAAAGATAAAAACCAACCCCATCCACTCTATTATTTCTCTGCCCCCAAAGCCTGTACGGTCATCATCCTTCCTTCACCTCCCAAATCCTCTTCTACTCTACTTCCATCTTTCCAACGCCCTGTTGTTTCCACCATAAAAACCATCACACCCCGGTTACATATACAACTAGAGATTCCTATGTATGTTTCAAGGCAGCACCAGCTATCAGCAAATTTATATAACAAACTACCCAGGATATATATGGACCAGCAACATTCAACATGCCAAAATGAAGATAAGGAAGATGTTTTTGACAACACATATGCTCTTTAGATTAACAGTGGATGGATAGCTATGAACTTACATATTTGTCAACATCAACCCTCCTCTTGTACACTAGTCTCTAGGTCTGATCTGATCCAGATGACGAAGAGCTGTCACTGTCCGAATCTGCACGCCCAATACAGAGGGGTTTAGTAATTAAAAATTCACATTAGCAATGTCTCAGAGGACATGTTAGAAAACTCAGAGAGAAGCATGTACCACTAGAAGAGCTGGAACCACTGGAAGAGCTGCTTGAGCTACTTGATCTGCTTGTCTCATTGTTTTGCTTCTCCACTTGCGAAGGTAATGGTGTAGGAAGTGTCTTTTTAGCTGCGGTAACAATTATTATCCGTAAGTTGTTCATACCAAATATAGGGAAGTAATATATCTAAGAAGATCCCGGTAAAATTACCTGTGTTGCCACCCTCCCTAGAAAACTCATGTGCCACTGGTGCTGGAGCCTGCAATTAAGAGGAAAAACAAACGAAGATGAGCATACAATTTCAAGTAAAACAAGAAAGAAAATAACAAAAGGAGTAAAATTCTCGGGATAACTACCATCTGTTGTTGGCTATTCCTCTCGGCTTCTGCTCTAGCTTGAATAGCTAGCTCAGCTTTTCTCTTTTTCTTGCTCAAGCCCTTTTTGTAGTTGGTTACAAATCTATCCAACTCCCATAAGGTCTCTGGATCAACACTATCAATATCAACCTCAATTTCTTCATCCCGTAGCTTCACAGCAGTATTCCTCTTGTTAACAATTTGTACAATTGCATCTAGTTTATCTGGAGGCAAGTTTTGCAAGTGGCCACTTAGCTTCTGCTTCTCCTCATATGTCATATCTCTTTTATTTGGTTCGTTGGCCTTCGGCTTCTTCAGAGCAGGTGTCCTTCCAGAAGGTGTTGCACTAGTTGGTGTTCTTCCAGGTGTTGTAGTTGGTTGGCGATTACTCCAGTCTGCTCTGTCTATCGTATTCCTCACATTAATCGGTGGTGGCGGCATTGTAGGACCAAGTCTAGACCTCATTGTATGAGATGGAAGATTCATTTCATAACCAGTGACAAATCTCATTTCGCGAGTGTAGTCTGCCTCTATTACAGCCCATTTTTCCTCAAAGATCTGTAATAGTGTTTCCGCCATGACATGGACATCTTGTCCTGGTGGGTTGTAAGTCATGGCATTGTGGAAAGTAAGTCTAACATCATCTGCAAATTCTCTTGGTGACTTGTACAAATTTTTTGTTAACGCAGACTTTATAGTTCCCAAATCCATAGGGTGCTCGATAATGGTGAAGTAATCATGCAAACCTAGACCCTTCACGTCTACTGGAGCATTAAACACCCAACCATGCTTATGTTTCATCAGCCTTTCAAGTAGAGCACTGCAATTCTTGAAAACTTTAGACCCTGCACTAAACCCATGCCCAGCATCTCCTCCGTGCTTCTTCGCACTTGATTTTGATTTCTTGTTACTCTCTGCAGGTGGTAACTTGTCACCAAGTAAAAACTCTGAAGTTCTATAAAACTGATTTGCCTTGGGCGTTCTTTTCTCTTTCTCCACATGCTCATGGACTCCCTGAGTATTCTCCAACACTGATATGCTTAGTTGATTTACAGGCCTTGGTGCTCTGATGACCTCACGAGGAAGTCCAGCTGAGGCAAACCCAGAGAGAATCCTTCCTCCACCATTATTAACACCAGTGTTAATCAAAACACGAGAATCATTGTATGCACCAATCTCACCCTCTTTATCCTCTATCTTCTTTACCATACCTCTGACCACGTTAAGCTGATCCTCAAGCTTCTTCCTGATCTCCTCTTTCTGTTGCTTCGTTGTGGAAGCTACACGTATCCTAATACGACCATCTGCGTCCTCCTCCATAGGCATGCTTCCAGCAGCAGCAGCAGCGTGAGCAGAATCAGAGGAAAGGCCTGCGGGCTGTTGGGCATCTCTTTCAACAAGGTTTTCAGGGTGAGCTTCTTTTATCAGATTATCTGCATCTACCACGTGGACATATTCCTCAGAAGACACTTCAATGGGATTCTTATCAACAACAAGTGTATTGACATCTTCCACTGATAGGGATTGAGAAGGTACTTCAATAGGGTTCTTGTCAACGATCACCGTATTACCATCTTCTTGGGCAAGGCTTTTAGGAGGTTCCTTGATAGAGTTTTCATCAACAACCACTGTATTGACATCATCTTGAGCTTTGTGGCTTTCAGAGGGTGCATCAACAGACTTGTCGCCTACAATAGCGTTCACATCATCATCCTGACCCAAAGGAACGCTCTTATCCGTGGCATCATCCTGAGGTTGGACATGAGAAAAAGCTTCCACAAGAGGCTTGTCAATGACTTTATCTGAATCATCACCAGGCAAATTGTCTGAACGTGCTTGAGTTGAGTTTTTGGCTATACTAGCCCCATCGTCTTCCTGAGCAACGTCTTGGACAGAATCCTTCACCACGACTATAGGATCCACGGACTCTGAAGCTAGAGTTTCAGGAGGATTCACATCATTCTCGTTTTCTAAATTCGCCTCTGGTTTGTCGATGGCAAAGAAGGGCGACTGTTTTCTTTGACCTTTGCCTTTCCTCTTATAAACTTTAATGATTTGCTTCTCTCTAGCTCCATCGATTCCTTCTCCTCCGTTAACAGGCTCCGACGCCATACATATACTTCCGAAACCCTAATTTCACGCTCTTAATTTTTGCCCTAAATTGATGCCTTTTTTTTTCTTCACTTCTCCCGATTACTACTGTCAGAAAAGCCCACAAATCAGCCGAAATCAAATCTTCCACCGTGAAAACCCTAATTTCCAGAACGATTCTGAGAGAGTGTGTGCAAATTTGTGAGACTGCACAAGAAGGCCCACGAAATTAGGGTTTCTGAATCAAATTTGACGCAGCAAGTAGAAGTCGGCTATATACGATTTCAAAATTCCCAGAATAAGAAGAACAGAGACAATTAGGTCATTCGAATCTCAGACCTTTGAGATCGACACGAACCTTTGGGAAAAAGAAAAAGAAAAAAGGGAGAAAACTTTCTTCAGGAAACGGAACCAGTAGAAAGGTAAGGGGAAAGCAAGAATTGATCTGGAGAAAGGAGAAATTGGATGAAGCTTTTTTACCTCAGCGAGCTTGGGAGAGAGAAGGCGCCGCAAGAGCGAGGAAGAAGAAGAAGAAGAAGCAACCCAGCGTTAGATTTTTTCGACTCGTTTACCCGACCCGATAGCTTTTTTAGGTTTGGGCCTCACAAAGCAAATCACTTTCCCAAATATATTAAAAAGCCTAATAATCAAATTAAATTAAATAAAAATACACTTCTCAACAACAACAAAACAATAATATATTGAAATAATACCATTTTCTCGAAAACATTAATTTATATTATATATCCATAATTTGTGAGAGATATTTAAGTGAAGGAGATTTATGATGGAGATTGGAGACTATTTGCTAAAATTAGGACAACATACAGTATATTTTTAAAAATAAATTTGATAAAAATCATAATATTTCTTTCCTAAATTGGTAAAAATTTCAGTGTGAGATAGATACGATGATGGAGTTCTACCATGCATAATTTTTCTCTTCCAAATTATGTGTAATATACTAGCTAGCTAGCGGACTATATATGCAACTGAATACAATAAATTGTGTTGCCAGCATGCAGCTCTATATATAGTCCTGGAAAAACAAAATATGTATCTCATAGTTCTGTGTTGTTAATTTCATGTTTGATATAAATGTTTGTATCATAATACGTTACATATGTCGAGCTAGCAAGCTGTTTTAGGTGACACGTCTTTCTTATTTGAAGATTAGAGCTCGAATACATTACACCATTTGGATCGGATTAAGTTAAAAGGTTTTAATCATATTGAACCTTTCTCTCAAAAATGGCATTACATATTTTTACATTCTTCTAGGTCAGTGATGCCTCGGGTCAGGACCGCCAGGACTGAGACGCTTCGAGTCAAGAGTATTTCCAAGGATCATCTCTTCGCCTTCTGATCTCACCTTCAGCTCTTTCAACCTCTCAAAAAGCTCTCGTCTAATCTGTTCCAAACGGATTGGACCAGAAATACTCTCTTCCGCAACCAAACGTCGACAGTGGTGCACCGAGGTAAATTTGAGTACTAGAATTAGCAACACCAAACAAACCCATAATAACTTGAGACTTCCCATATATGTATAACTTCCTCTTAAATCTTTAAGGTAATAAGCTAAGTATAAAGTCTTTGAAGTTTAAAGGTTGATCTCCATATACCCTCAACATCAATGGTTTATATAGGAAGCTAAAGCCTTACTGAGTGTTCATTCATCAATCTATATTTAAGTTGAAATCTAGTCAGATATATCTAATATATTATATAGCTTCCTATACATCCCTAAATTCATTTGATCCTCAATATGTCATGTATTATATATTTCTCTAAGAACACTTGCAAGGTCATCATCACTTGATTGCGTTTGCATTATATGATTATTTTTCATGTTTTGGGGGTATAACATATACCTTTCCATATATGCCTATATTTTTTATGGCGAACGTAGTAAGTGACGTAATGTTAATTAATTTCTATAGTTTTCTAAAAACACACAAAAACATAATTTACCACAAAACAAAGAGCAAGTATCTGATTAATATATAGCTATGAGAAAAAAAAAACATAAGAAATTGTAATTCATATCCATGTCATTTTTATTCCAAACCATAGGTGCATGTTTCCATGGTTGGAAACAAAAAAATTGTTTCCATAAAATATATAACAAATTAAGAGCAACTGGAGTTTATTAGTAATTCCATAGAACCCAAATGTATAGTAACTACAAAATCATTTATTTATTTAGGAATCAGGATATCTAGCAAAATGTCAAAATCTCTTTCTTTTTGGTTGATGGAGTGAAATGGATAACCAATGAAGATAGCCGCATGACGTTTTCAGAGTTGGGAATGTATGCATAGAATAGGTGGTGGAGACCAATCTATAACCTTTTTTGGATAAAGAACCAATCTATAACCTTAAACGATGAATATATAAGTCCACCAAGACATATTCTATTGTTTTATTTGATGTAAAATAGCATAAGTGGTTACGGCCACGTCCACTTCAATTTTTAGAGCATGTCGACGACATAAGAAGCTGATTATAGAAGCATCAATAGACGAAAAGCATAAAGCACGACAAAATATTTGAGAAAAGTGGTGACGCTTCATGAATTAACTAATCTTCGTTGCAGTGAAACAAATCGTCTATATGCACTAAACTAAGTTATAAAATTACTCATATCATGTAATCTCGATAGGTTTGTGCACTGTACCATTTTTGGGTCCATCTTTAAATTTAGCATGTTTCAAGAAGAATGTTAGACTCCATTCTATCATTTCGAGCGAGTTAATCTGAGAATGAGGTGAATCTATCAATCCATTTATACCACCCAGCAGGGAAGTTAGATACTAACCTCACAAGTCACAACACATATAAGCAATTTAGCTAAGTGCAGAACAAAACACCTCGTATAAAATGTTTCGGGTGAAGATTCACCTACGGCTTAAAAATGTCTATAAAAACCACTTTATAACACAAAGCGAGAAACGAAGCTAAAACGGTTCCACACTGCTAGTAGGAATCCATTGTTATAATTTAAAAGCAACAACCATCAAGAACAAATCTTAGCAACATTCTGATATCCATTTCGGAAGAAAGACAAACAAAGACTGCTCATTTCTCATCTTCATCACTCGAAAGCCCGAGTTCTATTTTCACCTGCTTATCCTCTTTGACGGGTTTGTCGGAGGAGCCTGATGATTCTGAATGTTTTGTGTCATCCCCGTCACCTATTTTCTTTACAGGTTGCTGTTCTTCCTCTGTTTGTTTCGGACCAGCATCTTTGCTTCCTGATGATTCTTGTTCCACCATGGAGGCTTTCTTCTCAGTTTCATCAGGCTTCTTGTAACTAGATAGAACGCGTTGGAGCTCATCATTCAGATGCAGAGCCTCGAAAAGGACTCCCTCGTCGTCTGTTGTGCTCTCTATGATCATTTGAATCAACGGCTGACATTGCTTACATTTCTCCATCAGGCTTACCGTTAGATCGTCCTGTAACCATAACATATAACCTCATTACTTACTTTTGTCCAGTAAAAGTTTCAATGAATACTCAAAACACACATAGCTGAAAAAGAGTAATGTTTTTTTATAAAGCTTAATGAGCAAATAATTGCAAAAGATTACCTCTGAGTGATTCGGCTTCCCTTCAGTATTCAACATGCTAGAGAGTAACTCGAGGCTGTTCCTTGTAATCTCAATCTGTTCTTTCTTATCCTCTATCGATAAGTTCCCAAAATTATAATCAAGACCTTCATCCTCCCCACGAGCCTGTACTTGATTAGGAACCGGATAGCTACCAGGTGGAGGAACTGGAACAGGCCGTTGCATAAGAGACTCCAGAGAGGTTTGTCCCGGCATTGAGTTCTCTTCACCACGAGCGTTTAAACTGTTTACGCCTTCTAAGCTCTAAGAATAAATCACAAAAAAGGAATAAGAAAAACAGAGAATGACACAAACTAACAAGAAAACGTCTTTTGCATAATAAGCAAATCAGATTCAGGAGAGATTTTACCATATAAGTCTGATGAAACACAGGAAGATAAGTAAGATCTTGGGATTGTCCCCAAGCTCTAATAAGCTGAAAAGCTCGTTTCCTGTTCTCAGGATCAGCTTCACCGTTCTTAACTAACCAAACCATCTCATCAAGAACCTTCTCAGAAGCAACTTCAGAGAAAACCTTCTCGCAGTTCATAGCACAAGCTTCTAAAAGCTCAAGGCTCAGCCTTTGGCTCACAGGGCTCCTACCTGAGATCTTCCTCTTGATAGCTCTAACAATCTCGGTGCCGTTAAACTCGTCGTTGTTAATCTGAGCACAAATCCTCATGTTCATTCCCCAATTAGGCTCCTCCAACGTCTCTAAAGTAGCTTCGTCCACCATTTTTGATTCCAAGGTTGGAGCTTGAAGCATATCTTTCACTTTCTCACTAACCATTCTGCTCATCTGAGCTCCACCAGTCTTCAGCTTCTCTCCCCATTCCGCAATCTTCAATTTGTCCATATTCTTGTGATCCACCTACACAATTAACCCAAAAATTTTATCTAATTTCACGAAGCTCTAAAAAACCCTAATTTGATTTCCGATTCGGTTTCGAGTCTAATATTTAAACAGCACGCAATCGTAAAATCCAAATCAAGATCAATCAACCACATATATCAAAACCTAATGAGCAAAGATCAGGGAAGGAAGAAAATTACAATAAATTAGATCTATGATCTATCAGAAGTGATGATCCTTGACACTGGAGAAGAACATATAAATTGAAAATTGAATTAAAGAAAAAGTGAGAACATGAGATGAAGTTTCTTACAGATGATCCAAGTCAAAGATCTTTTCGTAAGTTGTTGTATGTGTTTGGTATTTGTCTTTGATTATTTAAGCTTCAATCTGCAAATCTGTCGGAACGAAATGTTCAGCAGAGAGAGTTAGAAAAGAGAAGGAGAAGATGAACACGTGGCATGTTGACAAAGCCTAACTCGAACTTCTTGTCAGGACTTTTCTTGTTGGGGTTAATGTGATCAATTATTTAATTCAGGATGAAAATTCGAACAGTAGAAAAATAGTTCCAAGGCTAATTTAAACACTGTTTAAAAGTTTAGACTCTTTTGGGCAATATTTGGAAATCACGAGATTTTTATGACCGACGAACCCATAAAACACTAGTTCGACCACGGCGGCGAGGAGGAGGCTGAGAAAACCGACGCGGTGAAGGAGTCCATTCCGATTAGAGTCATTACCATTCAAAGATGGCCTCCATCACAAATTGGGTCCGATACATGGCTCACAAGCTCGAGTATTCTCTCACTCTCAGCCTCAAGGTTCTTTCTTATAACTCTATCACTCTGTGACTCAGTTTGAGTTATGCTTCAGTCCTTGCCATTGCCTTACAGGATTTATGGAATTTTGAACTTTCTGATTCTCTCTGTGTAATTCATAAAAATTTGGATTTTGGATTTGATTAAATTGACTAGGGTTTCTGATTTTATTTTTCCATCCAATTTTGATTTATCTTAAGGGAATTGCATCCATAAAAGCGCCATTGTTCAAGAAAGTTTGCTTCTTTCGCTATGCAAACAAAATCTTCGATGCTTTTCGTTGGTGTTGTTACTATAATAAAAGGGCTCACTTTGCTGTTAAAAAAAGAAAAGAAAAGGGAAATACTTTATGCTAAGGGATCATTCTTTAATATGATCAGATTAAATCCATTGATTGTTTTGGTCCTCTGCTTGTATCTTCTGCTGAACCTCAAGCTGTTTCTTTCAGTTCATTGAGTTGTAAGTGTGCATGTATAATCTGTTTTATTTACCATCCTTGGGTTACTCTGTCTGTTCAGAAACATACTAGAGAGAAGCTCAGTGACCGGGAACTCTTTGGTGTAGTCGTGAAGAATCTATTTTATGGAAAGATAACCTACTTACACAACTCCAATAAAGGACAAGAGATGGCCCCAACCATGGGATCAAATGAAAACACGCTACTTGTCCGTAAGCTACCAGTTGTTGATACAAGGTATGTTTCTTGGCGTTAAGGGTTTGTCTTTTGAGTTTCACTTAGACCTTGAAGTTACACGCTACTGTAGTTGCACCGCTAGTTACCTGACAAGGGTCATGGGTTTTCTTTTTGATTGTTTTTTATTTACTTTCATGGATTTCGGACTTGTAAGTTGTAAGTAGGCATGAACGTTTTCTATTGTAAATCAAAACCGTGAGACAAGGTAATCATCTTTGTGAGGAGAGCTAAGTCTCTCATTTTCGTTGATTTTAAGACAAAAGTTTAGATTTTTGTTGTTTTGCTCTGAAAATATTGTATAGTGGGCGTATGTCTACTTACTTTGATGCAGATTGAAATGGACGGAATTGATTAGGTTGGCATAAATAAATGTATCAACTCTGATGAGCCCATTGAAATTGTGAATTCTGCGTTTCAGCTTTTTGATGTATATAAACATCAGTTGAATCCCCCCTAGTTCTCAAGCCTTAACTAATCATGTGCATGGTTATTACTTATGAGTGATGCCCATCTGACTTTTGTGGTTTTGTCTAGGTACGTTTTCATTGGGGATGCTGTTGTCTTGAAGGACCCGAATGAAACAAATAAGTATCTAGTCAGAAGATTGGCAGCTTTAGAAGGATCTGAAATGGTTTCAAGTGATGCAAAAGACGAGCCTTTTGTTCTTGAAAAGGATCAGTGCTGGGTTGTAGCTGAGAACCAAGAGGTGAAATCTAAGGTACACCATTTTACTTTTTCGGTAACACCACACACTTGCAGAAATCTCGCAATGATGCGTTACATAAGAGAAACTGAATCTGTGTATACTTTTGGTATGTTTGAATAGGAAGCATATGATAGTCGAACATTTGGTCCGATTTCAATGACGGACATAGTAGGAAGAGCCATATATTGTCTGAGGACAGCTGTGGATCATGGTCCAGTAAGTAACAGGTAAGAGAAGAAGAGGGTATCATCTCCAATCAGCTTTTTCATCTTTCTGTTATTCTTTTCTTACTGAGAGAGAAACAAATCCTGTTTGGTCTGAACAGTGAATTTGCCATGGAAGAGGATTCTCCAATCCTGGCGGTAGAACTTGATGTGGATGAAATGGCAAAAGACCACAAGGCGTAATAATAACAAGGAAACATCTCGCAACACATTTCACTGTCTCTTTGTTTCAGTTTCTAAACTCTCCAATGTAGATGTCATTGGGAGATGTTTGTGGCAAATGTTGGCCCCACTTGGTTCTAATCTTAATACGGATACTGTTTGAGTGTTGAGGAAAATAGGTTCATTCATGGTGGCTTTATCCTCTATGAACAAACCATTTTCTTTAGAGAATCCAAAAAGCATGGTTTTAAAACCGAGCTGAACAAGTCTGTACCGAAAATAAAATAATATGAAATTGATTTCGGTTTGGTTAAATTGTGACCGGAAATTAGTTTGCGTTATGACAATCGCTTCGGTTTTATTTTCGAAAGTTGTCCAAAGCCCATAAAAAAGCCCAATATGATGAATTAGTGTTGTAGTTACCAAGACGAGGAGACAGAGAAGACAAAGAGGGTCGAGAAGGAAAAGGGCAATGCAAGAAGAAGCTTAAAAAAATCTATCTTCTTTTCGCCGAAGTCTGTTCATGGCGATGTCGGGAACTTTCCATTTGAATTGTGATTACGTCCCTGGTACTTCACTATCCTCTCTCTCTCTCTCGCTCTTTCTCCAACATGTCGTTGTTAATTTTGTTTTTATGTATATGTATGTATAATTCTCGTAGATAATTTAGTTAAGGCTTGTCTATATGTTTGCTGGGAAGTTTGTTGGTGGGTTCTTCCTTAACTTCTCAGTGAGCACTCACTGTTTTATGCATTAGTCACTATAGGCGGAAACGGCGGTGTGTTTAAGAAAATTTGATTTTTGTTTTGTTGTCCACCAGTTGTTCGATGAAATGTTTCTGAGAGTATAATATATAATATACTTCGGCTTATTCGTTTGTGGACTGTTTAGTTACTTGTTGGTATTTTTAAGCTTACTTTATGAGGTGTTTCCTTGGTAACACAGGTTGTACACTTTCAGACAGCCGTTGCTTCTTCTCTAACTCTCCTGTTTCAAGAAGAACGCTTGCTATACTACCTTGGTCTTCCTCTCTCGATCACAAGAATGGACGTCTGAAATCTATCCGTAATACTACTTCTTTTGTTTGCCGAGCTAGTTCTGGCGGCTATAGGAGAAATCCTGATTTCTCAAGACTTAATAAGCATGGTTCCCGTGGAGGCAACAGGCAAAACGAAGGGAGAGACGATTTTGATATCGAAAGCTCTGACATGTTGTCTTCAAGAAATGGACCTTTACTGTCTCTGTCTAACTCCCCCAAATTCCAAGCTACCTCATCCCCTGGACCAAGAGAGAAAGAGATTGTTGAGCTTTTCAGAAAAGTTCAAGCTCAGCTTCGAGCTCGTGCTGCGGCAAAGAAAGAAGAAAAAAAGATTGAAGAATCTTCTAAAGGGCAGGGAAAAGAAAGTGAAACTGTTGACTCCCTTCTTAAGCTGCTAAGGAAGCACTCGGGAGAGCAGAGCAAGAAGCAAGTTAGCAAATTTAGCAACCAGGGAGATGTACATGGAGATACTGTCGACAAACAAGATCGCAATGGAAACCTTGCCAATTCAGCGAACAAGGATTATAACTCATCATCCTTTTCCAGACCAACATCAAGCTTCAGAAGAAAGTCGCCAGTACCAAGATCTAAATCACCGCCAGCTTACTCTAGCGAGGCAAGTTTTGATCAGGAATCAAGTTACAGCGTAACTTGGACCCAGAAGAAGGATATAGTGGAGTCGCGTAATGAGCTTGAGAATGAGCCTGTGGATGAGCATGAGAAGGAGCCTGAGTATGAGCATGAACCTGAAAATGAGTTAGAACCTGAACCTGTGACAACTATGCTTGCATCAGAGTCAGAGCAGAAGCCAGAGTCATCATCATTTTTTCAAGAGGAGGAGGAAGATGATGATGATGTTACTCTAGAGGTGTTATCAGATGATGATGATGTTATTTTAGATGTGTTATCAGATGATGAAGAGTCTCTCGATGATGCTGACGAAGATAGTGATGAAGCTGAGGAAGAAGCTGAGGAAGAAGCCGAGGAAGAAGCCGTGGAAGACTTGAGTAAACTGAAGCTGATGGAACTGAGAGGCATAGCAAAGTCACGGGGACTAAAAGGGGTTTCAAAGATGAAGAAAGCCGACCTGGTGGAGTTGCTTGGTAGTAATTCCAGCTGATTTGACAGTGAAAGAGACTCAAATACAGATGAACCCTTGCTCTAGCATGCACCACTTGAAATGAGTTATTTTCTCTGTTTTTGGTTTGTTTGAAATTAGTACTGGCGGTGATGTTCTTGGTTTACTAGGATATAATCTTTTGTCAACTCAGTTTTAACGAGGCATTATTTGGTGTTCAATCATGGATTTTCAAAAATCTATTACAAACAGGTTGATATTTGTTGTTTTTTACATTCTATGATATATATAGTCGACTCAAATCTCTCTTAGTAGCTCCAAATTCTTGAGAAGTAGCACAAATGCTTTGAGACTCACAAGGTGTAGTTGCATATTGTTGAAGCTCATCAGAAATGGTATTAGAGTATTGTAAAAAACCGTTTCTTTGGCTCAGAAATTTTCTCTATAAGTCGGTCATGCTATGTCAAAAAAGTGAACAGGATTCGGCTCATCCAAGGTAGGTCCGGGGACCTCGCCAGAGGCCCAGAGTTACTGATAAGAGTGATAATTCATAATTGACAAATATCATCACCATTCTCTGGTTGATTTTTCAATTAAGTTGTCACTTGTCAACCACGTTTTAATCATTTCATGCTTTTCTCATTGGTTTTATTATGTGTCAAAGAACCAAAGTTTTCCATTTAGTTTAGTTGATGGTGATATAAATCTATAGTGGAGTCATCGCTGGATCATCGATAATATCAATGTTGCTTCTTGTGTAGTAATTTTTTAGGTTATCTCGTTTTGAGATTTATAATATGTGCAAATCAGCTTTTGTGTTTAGTATCACAATTGGGTCAATGGGAGCTACTGAGTATATTCATTGCAACGAAATATTTCAGAAATTTTTATGCATGTAAAACAGTATAAGTGGACCTTATTAATCATATCTTTTATTTGTCAGTTTGCCATTACTGATAGTGAAACCAGAAGAATATAAAATGTGCATAGAAAAAAGGGAATATGCTTTTAAAAGTATCCGACTACATAAACAACAATATTATAGGCTTTCTTTAATTTAGCCATCCACTAAACATGTTTTAGTTACAGTACAAGACATCACCAAAGATTTTAAATTTATAATTACAAAGATGTTAAAGGACAAAGACAAACACAAGAAAAACCTCTTTATTAAAAAAACAGTTATCATAAAGACGTCAAATGTAACACAAACAATCATAATACTATACGTTAAGCTTTATATAATGTACGAACACTATTTCAGAATATATCCTGATACTAATTAAATCACATATCATAGTAACATTTAATCAAAATTTTCAAACGATTCACAAAAAAAAAGGACTATTTTTATTCATGTGCGTCACAAAGCAAGAAAAGATATACGTCCTCTGAACTCTCAACTACAAAAGGGGGTAAAAAGAAAAAAGAAATCAGAAGTCAGAAATGTCGGAGATTTCTCCAACTACAGGACTAGTAGTGAGATGGTCAAACCAAAACTCCATGTCATGGTTATACAATTTCGAGAAGTTATAACCCTTGTTGTCATTTCTATCTAACGAGCCCTCCCAGTTCTCAATCTTTATCTCGTTCTTCACATGATCATCTCCTGAAATGTTATAATCCATGGATACGACTTCTGACCAAAAGCTCTCATCTATCAATGCAGGAGGAACATCTTTTGATGACGTCGCAGAGTCTTTGCTGTTACCATTGGAGATGTGATCGTTATTGTTTCCCGATGTTGTAACCGCTGAAACGTCACCACTACTGCTAGATTGTTGTTGTTGTTGTTCCGGAGAGGTTGGCCTCTTTGCATCTGTAGTAGTAGTAGTACTAGTAGCAGTAACGACAGTTTCCTTGGTATCTCCATCTTGATTCTGGTGGAGTCTTTTCTTCAAATGAGTGTGCCAAACATTTTTAATTTCATTGTCTGTTCGACCTGGCAATTTTGCAGCTATCGCAGACCATCTACCAAAACAAAAAAAGTATCAAGCAAAATGTCACAAAAATGAAAGAATAAAAAAAAATTCATCAATATGTTAATAAGTCTACTTACTACATTGTTGTAATGAGAACAAAACAAACAGAGAAGCTATTGAACCTCATGTGGTATAGTTAAAAAAAAAAATGAGCACATGTCTTTACACTGATGAATGTGCCTATCTTGTCTAGTAGTGAAATTTGTTTAAAAGAAAGAAAAATAAAAAATTAGGAAAAGTGGAAAAAGAAAAATGAAATTTATTTAGTGGACAAAGGAAATCACGGGTTGGAATCTTCTCGGTTATCAGCCCCACACAGATGTAATGTAATATTTCAGAAAGATTTTGGAGTAAATCTAGTCACTCACTCTCAAAAAAAAAAACTTAAAAGAAACTATTTTTTCTTTTTTTTTTCTAGCGGAAAGAAAACAAAAAAATCAAATAGAAACGATTTTTCCAAAGTAATAATACTAAAAGGGATTGATTTCTTGAATAAAAATTGTTTTGATTTATAGTTCCGAAAAAACAATAAAAAAAATCTGAAAATATAGCATAAAAAGTAGAAGGGACCTGTTGCCTAAGATTTGATGTAAGTTGATGATAGTATCTTCTTCAAGAGAAGTGAAATTGCCACGTTTGATGTCTGGTCTCAAATAATTAATCCAACGGAGCCTGCAACTTTTTCCACACCGCAGTAGCCCTAATCAAACCAACCAACCCATTCAACAAAAAAAAAAAGAACCTTTACACACTAAAAAATACATAAAAGATAAGAAAAAAAAAAAATAAGGATATAATAAAAAAATACCGGCAGATTGAGGGAGAGATCTCCAATTGGGATGGCCATGGAGAGTAATATAATTGATCAAGAGTTGATCTTCTTCAGCACT
>NC_025701.1:2480873-2482686 GCF_000633955.1 Camelina sativa | reverse complement strand
GTGTGTGTTGGTGAAGAAAACAAAGGAAAGCCAAAAAATGTTGAGAGCGAGCAAGTAGTGTGCGGCGATGGCTTTAGTGTGTTAATATATATATTGAGAGAGAGAGAGAGAGAGAGAGAGAGAGAAGGGATATTGCGACAATAGGAAAATGACAAGAAGCTGGCAAAATAAAAATATATTTTTCTAATTTTAGTACACAAAGATCAATGCCTCCCAACTTCTTTTCCTTTTAATTTTTTCAATGAATAGTCATCTCTCTCACCTTTTTTTTCTCAAATAATTTTTTTTGATTTTTATGAATTTTATAATTATAGTTTAGTCTTTTCTGAGAGGAAATAAATAGGGCGAAGATATAGATGCAAAGATCTTCAATTTTGAAAAGACAATTAAAAAGTTGAATTTGGTACTTAATAGTTAGTAATGGTATGATACATGTGAAGGTGCTTTTAGCCGTTTAGGCAAAAGAATAGATAGGCTTATTAATACAATGGGCCAAAGAATCGATTGGCTTCTTATTAATGATTTTATAGGCCCAAATCAGATATGTCAAAAACGAATTATTCGCTCGCGCTATTGTAGGTGGGTAATCGTGACGGTAAAAAATTCAGTAAATCTTACGTTGCAATATTTTGATATAATGATTGAGCAAATAATAATTTTACTTACATCATGATCGGAACATGGATTTAGACGGGACGACTCCGTGTTAAACAAGATTTGGAAAATGTACGTACTTAATTGATTGATATGGGTCCAGATGATGTGTTGTTTGGGTTCAGGCCCACTCTCTCGTGAGTCGTGTCGTGTCGTGTCTGGCTCTAAATAACGAAACGTGTTAAAACCCCTACTTCAGATACATTTGTTGAGGCCCAAAACAAGCCTCATAAGTCATAAAGAAGGGGAACAATTAGCAGAGAATTCTTCTCCATAGCTTCTTTTGATTTACAGTTTTGCATCTTACGTCATCACGTGGGACCCCCAATAGCTTTTTAGTTTTTGCCATTGGAAACAACAAACACACACACATTGCATGACCCAACAAACAAGAAGAAATTAAAAAAAAAATTAATAATAATAATAATACTTACAATTAATAATACTAGCTAGCTAGTGTCCCTTCATTACTAAATTATTTTTACTTTTTTACTTAATTATTTCATGTACGAAAAAAATACTTTCGTCCTGGTCACTGTAATAATAGATCAGAAGTATGGAATCAGAGAAGTCAGTCTTACACACAAATGTACGTACAAATGTTGAATCTTCTTTGTTTGTTTGTTTGACTTGACTCCCCCACCTTATTTATTAGCAAGAGCCAAGAAGAAACAAAATCTGTAAATATAAGAAGACGGGAATACCCCTAAACAGCAAATTGAAACTAAAAGACGGGAATACCCCTAAAGAAAGGGAAAAAAAATTGAGAGAATCGTGATGGGACCCATCATCATCTGCCATATGGAACTTACAGACTGTAAGTAAGTTGTAACTAATCACCGGCCGGTCTTGTGCCCCAATTTTTCATGATCCAACCACAATACAAAAGCCCCTCCTTTGTGTTGTTATATACTCTCTACATATGTGGTGTATATAATCATAATTACATGTATTTGTGTGTGTATATCAAACAAAAATTAAAAGAAATATGTACATGTAACTTACTTAAAAAGTTCATAGAATTAGCAGAAACAAAATGACTAATCATAATATTTCCAATTATAATAAAGATCTACTATCAAACTACTAGACAGATAAGAACCGAACGATATTCCTTCTTTTAAAAATTAAAAAAAAAAAAAAAAAAAAAGTTTTTTTT
>NC_025701.1:2470873-2480213 GCF_000633955.1 Camelina sativa | reverse complement strand
ACATTTTTGTCCCCTCATCGACCACAAAATAAATGCCAGATGTATATTCTATGCAATTTATTTTTTAAAAAATAAAAAAATTTATCAGCTTTCCTTCCTCTCTTTTTATTGTGTACTCTCAATTTGCAAACGTATAGGCATTTTCAAAAAAAGAGAGCCAGAGAGAGAGAGAGAGAGAGAGAGAGAGACTTGTTTTTGTAATTCTCTTCTTCGCGTGAGTTCTGATTGCTTTAATCGAAAAAATAAAAATAAAGGTTCTTCGGAGAGATATTCATCAGCCAACGACGGTACTAACACCTGAATATTTCTCTTCTCTTCATTAGTCTTTTCATTTTCTAATAACTTTTAGCTGATCTTTATATATTACTATTACAAGAATATATTATAAAGATGGTTAGAGCTGATTTGTTCGAGTTTAGGTTCTATTAAGTTCTCTCTCTATATATAATTTATACCGGAAATCAAACTTATTATGTAAAACGTTTGCAGATTTTGAAACCATGGAAGGAGGAGGAGGCATGTATGAAGAAATTGGTTGTTTTGATCCAAATGCTCCGGCAGAACTGACGGCTGAGAGAAGTGTCTCTCCGGCCGAGCCACCACCAACCATCACGGTCGTCGGTAGCAGCAACAACAACAGCAACTGCAGTCTTGAAGATCTCTCTGAGTTCCACCTCAGCCCACAAGACTCTTCTCTAGCTGCCTCTGCCTCAGCTCAGCTTCACATCAATGCTACTCCTCCTAACTGTGAACATCATCAATTCCAGAGTTCAATGCACCACCAAACTGTACTTCAAGATCCTTCCTCATATCCGCAACAGTCGAATAACTGGGACAATGGTTACCAAGAGTTTGTGAATCTAGGTCCTAACCATACAACTCCTGACCTACTCAGTCTCTTGCAACTGCCTAGATCCTCACTTCCGCCTTTCGCTAACCCTAGCCTCCAAGACATCATCATGACATCTTCCTCTGTCTCTGCCTATGACCCGCTCTTCCATCTGAATTTCCCTTTGCAGCATCCTAATAATGGGACGACTTTTCTTGGAGTTGATCAAGATCAAGCTGAGACAAACCAAGGTGTGAATTTGTTGTATGATGAAGAAAACAACAACCTCGACGTTGGTCTTAACCGTAAAGGGAGAGGATCGAGAAAACGGAAAATTTTCCCTACCGAACGCGAGAGAAGAGTTCACTTCAAAGACCGCTTTGGTGACTTAAAGAAACTAATTCCAAATCCAACCAAGGTCATCATACTAATCTACTACTTTAATTACTTCTCTTTCAAGTAATAAAACTTTACAATCTAAAACCCTTATTTCCTTTAATTGTATATGTAGAGTGACAGAGCATCAATCGTGGGAGAAGCCATAGATTACATCAAAGAGTTGTTAAGGACGATCGATGAGTTCAAGCTGCTAGTGGAAAAGAAGAGAATAAAGCAGCGGAACAGGGAAGGAGATGATGTTGTTGATGAGAACTTCAAGGCTCAAAGCGAAGTGGTAGAACAGAGTTCGATCAATAAGAAGAACAATGCCTTGAGATGCTCGTGGCTCAAGAGGAAATCAAAGTTCACTGAGGTTGATGTACGTATCATAGACGATGAAGTAACGATAAAGATCGTGCAGAAGAAGAAAATCAATAGTTTGTTGTTCGTATCTAAAGTCATTGACCAGCTTCAGCTTGATCTTCACCATGTTGCTGGGGCACAGATCGGTGAACACCACAGCTTCTTGTTCAATACCAAGGTTATTCTCATAGATCTTTCAATTTAATCCTTATATCAGTTTCAAAAGACCGTATTAGAGTAACTAATTGTGATGAACAGATTTGTGAAGGATCAAGTGTTTATGCAAGTGCCATAGCAGACAGAGTAATGGAAGTGTTGGAGAAACAATACATGGAAGCTCTTTCGATGAATAATGGCTACCACTGCTACTCCAGTGATTAATGCGTTTTTCATATCTAGCTGGTTATTACTTTTAATTATGGATGTTTTAATAATCACATTAGTAGTAACGTTTTCGCACTTTTGTTCTTTTAGCAGTGTGGGCTTTGTAGCTATGCCTCTGTTCTTCCCCCTTTTTAGGGTTTTTTTATTCTATATGTGAGAAAGAGTGAGAGTTCCATCTTTTTCCTTTGAAAGAAACAATCTAAAACGTTTCATAGTAACTATTATTGTTCATCTTTTAGTCTTTTTTTTTAAAAAACAATCTAAAACGTTTCATAGTAACTATTATTGTTCATCTTTTAGTCTTTTTTAGAAAAAAACAATCTAAAACGTTTCATAGTAACTATTATTGTTCATCTTTTAGTCTTAAACATAAGTTTTGAGTTCTTGATTGTTGACTTTTGGTCGTCGAGTCAACAGCTAGGATTGAGCTGTGCGTTTCGGCTCAGGGTTAGTTTTCGGTTGGGCCGTTTTCTGGTAAAACCCAATAATGTTGTTAGTTCAGCCCAAGTGAAGTCGGTTTAAATTCTGCCAAGTGTTTTATGGTTAGAGCAGATTTATTCGAGTTCACCCCTTTCATTTTGTAACAAGTGTCACTTTGAAAAATAATGTAAAATTTGACCAAAAGCATCTAATCTGTCTATTTCCTTAACTACAATAATTAAACATAAGAATGTTCATAAATCAATTTATTTTTTGTTTACATAAAATAAAAACTACTATCGGAACAGCATTTATATTGAAACAGACTTGTACGAGATACTGTATAAGACATAAACAGGTAGAGATATAAAATGGTATTAATAATGCTAAGGAGAAACATCATCAGTGACGTAAGGCATAATTTAATCTCATTACACTCTAAGCATAACAGAGAAATATGATTGGATCGTACTATCGTAGTTTTTACATCCAATCCTTTCGAGTGTGTCATTGTCAAGGTGGCTAATTATAGCTATTAATCGAATACGTGATAACGTGAAGCTACGACAGCTAGAACAGTTTCTTCCGACGAGAATACGTATGAACTTTTATATACAGAGAAAATAACATCAGTTATGCTCGGTCATGTTAATGCTAAAGCCGTTAAGGTTCATAATATATCAAACCCTTCTCATGTGATCATAAAATTGTTCCGTATTCAACTATAAATTCTGCAGGTTGATCGGTTCATAGTCCGCTGGGATGCAGACGTATCGTTAACTACCTCACAAAATCTCGATGATAAAAATTTCAGCCCATCAAATAAGTAACCAAGGGAAGGGAATATGGATGCACAGCATGTGCTCCTTTAAACTTCATAGAAAATATATATATACTAACTTTTCTTTCTAGCTTGACTTGACTTTGCCTTTTTTTTTTTTTTTTTTTCTGTGATAAGAGTTTTTATTCTAGGTTTCATTTGACTTTTTTTTTTTTTTTTTTTTTTTTTTTTTTTGTTTCCTCGGATAGTTGAGAGAATTTTTGGATTTTATATTTTAAAACCCTCGGATCAGTTTTCGTAGAAAGTATTGAATAAAATAAATATTAAGAAATTAAGCATTACGGTAAAGAGAGATAGATGTATACAATTACACATGATACATGATTTTTTTCCGCAAGACTTGACGTCTAATACACTTCCAACATCGCCATCACATCTCTTTCATCGGATAAAAATAAAGAGAAAACTATATAAAAAAACAGAGCTCACTCAAATTACAATAAAATTGATCAAGATCATGAACATGATCTCATAAGCTCTTCTAAGTATTCAGCACCTAAATCCTCAAGAACTACAAGTGTTGTATTACTTTCTTGTTGCGTCGTATCATCAACACTCTGTTTTATACTTCTTGAAGACAAAGAAGAAGAAGACGAAGAAGAGGAAGAAGAAGGAGAAGATGTCAACAAAGAAGAAGAAGAAGATTTCTTCTTTCCTCTAGGCCGGTTTCTCATGGAGTGTTTTCTCTTCAAGGTTATCACCGGAGACTCTCCATCGTTAAGATTCACATTCTCCATCTTCCTGAGAGACTCTTTAACGACATCAACAGGGAAATTGAGTACTGCGAGGCTGCCTTTCAAAGCAAAAGCCGCCTGATCATAAGCTAGAGCCGCCTCCTCCGCGGTATCAAACGTCCCGAGCCATACTCTTATCCCTTTCCTTGTTGAGTCTCTTATCTCGGCCGCATACTTCCCCCACGGCCGTTTCCTCACTCCTCTGTATGACTTCTCCTCCTCCTCCTCCTCGGCTGCTATGGTGGCTTCTTCTTTGATGATTGATGATCCAAATGTGAAGAAGTCATCAGAGTAGTAAGTAGGGGTACTAGACAAAAGGAAGGATTGATCAAATGATTGATGTAAGAAACTCTCTTCCCACAAGAATGATTCTTGTGAGCTCCATGAGCTTGAAGAAGAGTTCTCCGGGGAAAACTCTCCACTTAAGAAGGAAGCTTGAGACTCCATTTGCATTATTTTTTCTTAACGGTTTTCGTGTTGTGACATATTTCTTCAGTGGCAATAAGTTTGGGAAATATATATAGCGAGAGACATGAACCGATTAGATATTTGAATTTAGGGGCTATTATTCAAAATATTAATATTTTAATATATATTTTATTTCAATTGGGTCCAATATGACAATTAGGCTGCCTCCGAATGCTCTATCACCATTTATCATAAAAACGCAAAATGGGGCCGGCGAAAAGATAATTGGTGCTGAATAATATAAAAGAATGAGAGTGAGGGGGTAATACGAAATAGGATCTATCTATAGAGATAATTGTTTGTAATGAGATACACAGAAGTGGGTGAAATGTTCCACGTGGGACAAGACCAAGTTTGAGGGTATGACGTACGGCGGCGTGTTTCCGACAAAATAGATGAGAGCAGCACAAGTAAATGACACGTTGGCCTTCAATGTACAATACAAATTACAAACAAACATGAACATCTCTCGGTCGTTACTAGAGTTGCTGTTTAATTTAAAACTCCTTGAAGTACCAAAAGAATGCAAAATCAACGTTAACATGTATTGAAGAATTCTTGCTGTTTAACTAAAGTCTGCTGTATTAGAGATTTGAAGGTTTGGAAAATAATATCAAAACGTAGAATTTTTGTTTGTCAAAGTAAATTCGATTTGGTTAGAGGTTTTTTTTTTAATTCCCTGTTTTGATTGAACTTCAATCTACAAAAGGAAACTGTAAATATAGATTGAACTGCATATTTATGAAGGTTGAATTTTTAATGAAAGAAACACTGCTACATTGTATCTTAAATAGTTAAATCGTTGATACAACATTGCATCACAACAACAATTGAAAAGGTTTTAAGATTCGAAAAATGCGGCTTAATCGTTTATATGGCATTTGCAGAGTAAAAAATAGATGTTACCATCACAACTCTTGAAAAGTTTAAATTGTAAGTATGTTTTAACTGACAATAATGATTAGAGAATATGCGGCTAAATGGGTCAAACATGCGACTAAAAGCCAAGAACAACTAATGATTTTTCAACGTCTTAACATGCATTTTATTTATTTATCTAATGCATTGTTATTATTTTTTTTTTCACATGTTTCTAGTATTGTTCACGGTGGACCATAAAAGTGCTAGTACAACGTAACTTAAATAAACCCTTTGATGAAATGATCTGTACGTGACTGGATATGTAAAATATAAATTCTTAATAATCATTGAGTTATACTGACACTTTGATCACCATTTTTGAATATAGTACAATTATTCATTCTAAGACATAGAGGCTAGCTATAGTAATCACAATTCACAAGGTAATGAGAGATCTAAAAAATGAAGAATAAAAAAAAAAATGAAGAATATTTTGGTAAAATGTTTTGTTGAATGGTAGTGTTTGTTATAGGGCTTAAAGATTGACTACGACATAATATAATAATAATCGCTTCACGAAATTGACTTGATGTTTTTTTGGCTTCGTACACGATCAAGAATTTGAATTAATTGGCTGAGGTTTTATCGCCGCCACCTCTATAATTGGAGCCTTAACTAGTTCTACAGCATTTACGTATATAATGTATACAAGGCCAAAGCTTCTGCTTCACTATAATTGCTGGTAGAAAAGTATTTTCAACACTTGTTATGACTTGTCCCTTTATCTTTTGGTGTCCACACATATACGCGATCTCCATGCATTATCACCTACAAATTAGTACTGCTTTAGTAATATTACAAAAAATTGTGACAAAATAAAATAGAAATAAAAAAATGTGTAATAAAATAGTCAAACTTAACGTGTACTAACAATCTTGTTTTGTTTTTTTTGTTTTTAACATTGTCACGACGAGTTCTAAATTGAAGCATTTATGCTATTCAGCCTAACAGAAAATTTATGGAACAAATTAATAAGGAATCATGGTGGCATTTAGGTTTATATTAAGGCGCTTTGTGCATGTTTTTTTTTACGTAAGACAGCTCATTTGTTTAAGAAAATGTTACAAATATTTGTCAATAAATGAGAAAATATTAAGCCTTTCAGTAGAAAAAAAAGTAAGAAGATTACATTGTATTTGGTTGCATGATAGTTTTACGTAGAAACTAGAAAGATGAGCATACGGTGCATACCCGTATATATACAGTAATCAGAAAGGATTGATTGGACCAAATGTGGGGTCGTCTTGGATGCAACTTGAAGGTCCGATAAATTTACGGTAGATAAGAAGGTTCGAATTCGAAGCCTACAAAAATCATTGGACCACTCGGCGACAATTCGCTTTGGATTCTTTGGAAGTTTTTAGCCTAGGCTAGAGTGTTAATTAACAGGGATGATTAATTAATCTCGTGCTTGGTCCCTCACTCCCTCCCTGCGAGTAATAGCTTTTTGGTGATCTTCATTTCATCAACCAAATTATGTGTTAATGTGTATATAGAATGAAGAAAACAATTACCGTGATTTACAAGATTAATATTGTGGAAAAAAATATATATCTTGGATCAGAATGTTACTTAAAACTGAGAAGATGGTAGCTACTACAATAATTATAGAAAACGTGGAAACATTTGCTGAATCTAAAATTATCTGAGAACGAATCATACAATTTCATACTAATAAATCTCATGTGTTATATAAACAATAAAATTCAATTACTTGTCCTTTTTGTTAAACAGTCGTGGGAATAAATTAATTAAGCCATGGTAGTTTGCAGAGTAATAAATTGTTGGACGTACGGCAAGAAGGCAGAAAAATAATAGAGATATTCTAAGTTTTACTCCAAATAAACTAGATTGATAATGACTCAAATGTCCAAGTGCATACCCCTTCATATATAGTTCATACAATGTCATATCATTATCACAAACAAAATTGCTATATTCTGTTGGAGCTATGCAGCCTATATGCTCTTAATTTTTGTTTTAAAATTATTTGTACATAACAATATTTTGGATGGTCGATATTTTTATAAAGATTTTTCATTGTTTTTGTTAGAAAAGGTTTTCTATATTGATATTACAAAAGAGAATAATTACAACATTACGTTTAATCACTTTCTTCGACAACCAAATAATTTTAACTGTCTTTTTTTGTATTGACGAACAAAAAGAAAACTTTTTCTTGCCACATTGGAAACTCTTTTCGTGATCACGTACAGAAAATCTTTCTTTTCATCCTCACATGTGACTTCGTGAACATATATATATTTAAACAATATAATAATTGGACCATGTAAGTAATTTCGCAAAAAAAAAAAATCATATATTATGAAGGTTGTTAATACAACTAGGGTTTGAATTTAGTTTATTTACGTGTAAACCATTTGCGCTACGTAATTGGTCTCCTAGAGTTTTGGTCCATATACGATGGGCGAGCATCAAATTTGCGGGAAGGCATATTCGAATTTGACCA
Source organism: Camelina sativa (assembly GCF_000633955.1). Taxonomy (NCBI): domain Eukaryota; kingdom Viridiplantae; phylum Streptophyta; class Magnoliopsida; order Brassicales; family Brassicaceae; genus Camelina; species Camelina sativa. The sequence goes on along the minus strand of NC_025701.1, from coordinate 2,472,405 downwards.
ATTCAGGATTAATAAGAAATTTAGGGGACTAAATATGTGATACTTATAAAAAGTAGTAAGGTTTAGAAAGATAATTATGAAAAGTTTAATAGGATATACCAAACTAATAAAAGTGATTATATCAAGATTTAGGTAAAAAAAAAATTAATTTAGTGGGATGATCCTATTAGTGGTGGACCATTGAAATATAATTGGCTTATATCGTGCAACTTGAAAATACAATTAAAAAAAGCCTGTAGCGCAAGAGAGACGGGTGCATGCACACTCTTCTCTTTTTATTTTGTTTTAATCTTTGTAATCTTACTTTTTGTTCGAGCCTCCTCTCCTAGTCTGCTAGGGTCAAAGGTAAACCCCAATATTTTTTTTTGGGAATATTAAATTCATGTGATGGTCAAAAACTTTTTTTTTCTTCTTCGCGACCAGGAAAATCCAGACATGCATGCTATTTAATAACCCTACTCATCATCAATAATATTAAGAAAGTAAAATTTTGATTGCGAAATTATTAAAAACCAGCAAATCTAGTAGTTGGTATAGTATTCTATATATAAATAATGGCTCAACTTGCTAAAAGGAAAGCGATTGAGGTTTTTTTCGTTTAAATTTTTTTGCTTGTTTTCTTTTTTTGGAATCTTTTGATATTTTTTTGGCATCAAATGATTAATTTTTTTTTACCGAATTTTCTGTTAAAACGTTCTTTTTATGAAAAAGGCTGATCTTTCCAAAACCAGCAACACTCTATAATTAAACTCAACTAACTAAAGAGAGCATGCATCTTTTTTTTGTTTGGTCAAAGAGAGCATGCATCTATGTTCCTAAATCTACACTTCAATTTTGATTATTTTATATAACTAATGATTTGAAGAAAATTAGCTGTTGAAAAGGAAAAAGTTTTAGTTTATTTTGAGTAATCCACTTTTTCTATTATAAGAGGGGGTTATTGGTTCTATAATTTTAATGGATTTAGAAATCCAACCAAAAATCATGTGTTATTCAATCATTGATTTTAAAATACTTATCAAAATTATGTGTTATTGGTTCTATGATTTGCAAATACTTGTTCAAATCCAATGTTATTCATTTAATGATTTGTTTTTGGATTTCAAAATCCACATTATGTTTTAAATGGATTTGTATAGATTTGAAAGTGTAAAATAGAAGGATCCAAATCCAAGGATAAAACATGTTATTTCAAAATCCATGTCTTTTGATTTCTAGAATTTACAATTCCATATGGAATTAGAAATCATCTATCCAATAACAGCCCCTAAATAACATATGGTGTATATAGTTTGAGTTTTAGAATAATGTAATTTAATTTCTTGCCAGATAAAGTATGGATTAAACTGAAACTTGTGGACAGACTAATAAGTTTAATTTTTGGACAAAAAATAGAATCTTCTGAACATGGTCTTCTATTTTATCCTTCATTTGAATGCAAAGTGCATGCATCTTCAATTTCAACACGTGCTTATTAATATGGGCATGATTTAGTCGCCACACACGATAAAAACTGAAAGCTTGTTTCTTCT
>NC_025701.1:2406944-2468994 GCF_000633955.1 Camelina sativa | reverse complement strand
ATGTTATTTCAAAATCCATGTCTTTTGATTTCTAGAATTTACAATTCCATATGGAATTAGAAATCATCTATCCAATAACAGCCCCTAAATAACATATGGTGTATATAGTTTGAGTTTTAGAATAATGTAATTTAATTTCTTGCCAGATAAAGTATGGATTAAACTGAAACTTGTGGACAGACTAATAAGTTTAATTTTTGGACAAAAAATAGAATCTTCTGAACATGGTCTTCTATTTTATCCTTCATTTGAATGCAAAGTGCATGCATCTTCAATTTCAACACGTGCTTATTAATATGGGCATGATTTAGTCGCCACACACGATAAAAACTGAAAGCTTGTTTCTTCTTTTTATTTGCCCCTTTATATATGAAGGCAACGTATGCATTAATACATAAAATATATATATATATATATATATATAGTCATATACTGAAACATAGCGAAATTTAACAAACACATATTAGATTTTCTTTTTTTAACAAAACAAACACATATTAAATATCTTCCGGCCCTTCAATTGTGTCTGTTGATCGTTCGTTAGACGCCAAGGATGTGATTCTGAAGGTGTTGCCTCCAAAATATTTCAGCTGCTTGTTATCTATCTGGTCGTACTTAATATAATGGTTTATAATGGTTAACTCGTACACTTATGCATCAAAATTAAGTAACCAATAATATAGAAAATTCAGTTAATTAAGGTTTTAGTATATAATTTTTCTTGTTTGAACAAAAGGTTTTTACTAGAAAAGCCTGTTTATACATAGCTTCTGAAAATTTACGTTTCATTGTTGTAGTGAGATACAAGAAAAAGCTAACGGGTTTATCTAAACACTACCAAAAGACTAAAAATTAATAGTACAGTAAAACTAATTTAGTAATTATGAAAAACTGAACACATGCATATGTTTTCCATCTAACTATTCAATCTGAATTAATTAATAACGAAATATTAATTAGTTTTCTGCCAAATCACTTTGATAATAAAACTAAGTTAAACCATTAATCAGATCAAATATATAATTTTAATCAGTTATTGTAAAATTATAAATTGTGGGTGATATCTTGAAAACAAGTTGAGAGCGCGCAATAAAACGAGCTAAGCTTCATATAGATTCCAAGGTTTCCGTGGGCCTGAATAAACAAATGGAAATTTTAGATTAAGCATGTATTGGGCGGGCCTATTTATTTGCCAACATTGACTTTATGGACTAATCTTTTAATGAGATGAGCTAAGTAGTGGTATCGATGGGCTTCTTATTATGTAAACTTCTAACTAGTAACCAATTTAAGTTTGGATTTGATAAACTCGTTTATACAAAGTGCACATATTCATTTAAATAAAAACAAAAAATAATTTAGTATTCTCACTCTTTTTTTTTTGTTCTTTATGTTATTCTCATGTTAATTATAAACATTATAAAAGTTGTGATATAATGTTGACCAAAAGAAGAAGTTGTATAATTTATAGTTTTCTTCCATATGGCGAGACCTGAATCATAAATATGTTCTTGTACTGGGGCTGGGGGCTTCGTCCACAAAAACATGCAGAAAAGGAGAAATTATAATTTTCAATAGTAAAAGCAATACAACTTTTCGGTTTCCTTTTTCCCCTTCTCTCTTATTTCTGACGGTATACACTACACAAAACAAATTAAGAAATGAGTGTTATACATCATTAGTAAAGGATAAGAGAAAAAAAAGAAAAAGGAAAAATGGAATGTGCTCAAGTCCAAAAATGTCAAACAAAGAAGTGTGAAACTGAAAGCGAAAGGTGAGGCTTCTTTTCTTGTTACACTTGTTAATTTCGCAATCACACCTCCTCTATCACCTACTTCTCTCTCTCTTTTTTTATAACAACTTCCCTAATTAACATTTACGACTAACGAAATACATACATGTAGACTTGAAGAAAAAAAGATCTTGTTATATTTTAGGGTTACACTTTACTGACTCACAACTTTGACCATTTATTGTCATTTTAGATATGTCGTCAACCAGCCGAAGAGGAGCAACAACACCATGATTAGACAAATAAGAGAGAGGAGAAACACAAATGAGAGTATATGATTTTTATCTTTGAAATGCCAAATAATCATTAGATTCCATAGATTTTTGTATGGACCACAATCCCATCACACATTCTTTCTTTTTTTTTTTTTCTTTTTTTAATGTGCTTGGAGAACGAACGATACACCTAAGTACATAACAGATCAGATCAGATCAGCATATATACATAGACGCATTATATTACAAAGATTTTCATGTAACTAAGTACTTCCAAAGCAAAATTCTGGAATACATTGTGTAATTATATTCTATCAGAAAATTAAAATAAAAAAGTAGAATAAAGTTAATAAGGAACAAAAATTAACTTGGTGAATGATTTTGCTGGCCATTAGAGAATGATATCACTCGAATGTTTTTCCCCACATAATTAATCCCATGCTTGTTTTTAATTGGGACACCCCCGACAACACTACTACCCTAGGGTTTAACATACGCACCTATCCCAGCGCACGATAACTCTGTTATATTTCCACGGATGCTAACATGAGCCCTGTTAATTACTCTGACCATCAATGTCTTCTTCTTCAACGCTCCCCTTTAAAAAAAGGAGGTGTCTTTTTTAGCAACTCAACTCTCTACGTCTCGCTCTCTTTCTCTCTCACTCAGTTCTTCTTCCTACTCAAAGATTTAATCTTTCACCGGTGGATTTCTCGACAAAGATTGCAACTTTATAGAGCTTTTTTGATAGATGCAGATTCAGAGCGTATCATCATCTTTAGATAAAGGATCAATGTCTCATGACATAAGCTAGACTCTGTTTCTGTTTCATCTTCTTCTTCGATCTCAATTTCTTGTTAGAGCTAGGGTTGTTTTTTATGTTTGGGAGAGGAATGGGCACTAGGCAATATTCACTGGGAGAAGTAGGTCCACCAATAAACCCGAGAGCTGGTTTGCGAAGAGAACAAGCTGGAAGAGGTTCATACAGGGGTAGTTAGTAGATTCGTTCGCTCCTCATCTATAGGTTTTAGACACAGATTCTCTTGTCGGATTGATAAAGAATCAGGTTTTAGGACCCTTGAGACGATTTGGTTTTAAGTGTTTTAAGAGGGGTGGTTTTGAGTTTTAGTGGTGACGGGTGGTGGTTTAGATGGGTTCTTCTACCTTACAACAGATACTGAGGAGCCTCTGCTCTAACACGGATTGGAACTATGCCGTGTTCTGGAAACTCAATCATCGCTCTCCAATGTAAGTCATCCCAAAAGTTTATTGCTTTTACTGTTTATCCATGGAGATTGATCTGGTTGCTTTGAGAGATTTTGTTGATTGTAAAGGAACTTTCTGAACCTTATATGGCAAGTGTGGCCTTTCGATAGCTTTTCATTGTTTAGTTTGTTTACTTATCTGCTTACTCTCATGAAATTAGTAAAGGCATTCATGCACTAGGCGATTATGTTTCCATACAGGGGATTTTTAGATATGTGCTTGTGCTGAAATCAGTCTCTATCACAACTGTGGAGAACTTAGTATATTTGAGGATGAACAAAAAACTTCTATTTCTAGATGACAAGTTGAAGTTTCTCATTTATCGACTATTAAAACATTTGCAGGGTGCTTACTTTGGACGATGTGTACTATGTTAATCATGAGCGCAGTTTGATACCGGGGAACTTGCATGGAGGGCCTTACGCACATGATCCCCTTGGGTTAGCTGTAGCTAAGATGTCTTATCATGTACACTCTCTTGGAGAAGGGTACGCAAAATTTGCTTGCTGATGAACTGTTCTTGTTAATACTCATGCTCTCTTCATTACTTTGAGATCTGTTATTGTTGTTGTATCACAATCTGACATTAATATAATTACTTACTCTTTTAACAGGAACATCACATGTTAATTCGTTTTGATGATTGAGTTTTACTTAATGATGCTAACATCTTCATTTGTATCGCTCCATTGTTATAGGATTGTAGGACAAGTGGCTATCTCTGGACAACATCAATGGATCTTCTCTGAATATTTGGACGACACTCACTCGACATTTCAGGTTGGAAAATATGTACTTTGTGTTTGAGAATCTATCTCTGTGGCAACTTCTTGTCTAAAAGTAATGTTTTTCCTTTAGGTTCACAACGGTTGGGAGAGTCAAATTTCTGCTGGAATCAAGGTACGTATCAATTACATATTGTTATCTATCGCCTGAGATATTCTTGTTGTTGAATTTTTCTTGGTATTTCTACGTTCACATATTTGTCTCTTTTTTGATTCGTTTGTCAAAAAATTTAAATTTGTCTTTCCTCAAAGTTTTGCGTTTTAAGGTTTGATGACAATTTCTTTTCTTCATTTTCTGCAGACTATTCTTATAGTAGCTGTAGGTTCTTGTGGAGTTGTTCAGCTCGGATCTTTATGTAAAGTAAGTAAGATGTTCTAACCGTATACTGTGTTCAGAGTAGCTTATACAATAATAGTAGGCAGAAGGAAAAGTTTTCCCACTGAAAATATATACATTTGAATGCCATCGTCCTGAACACTTTTGGTTGAACAGGTTGATGAAGACGCGGCTTTGGTGACTCATATCAGGCATTTGTTTTTGGCACTCAAGGATCCACTGGCAAACCATGCGCCAAATTTAATGCGATGTGATAATAATAGTCCTTCGGATCTGGTAATCATTTTTCTCATGCAAATATAGTTTCATCTTTGTCTGCAGTTCTAGTTATGTTCGTACAAAAATGGAAGAGAGGTTCTTTGGTTTTGTTTATTGACTCTGACCCCAATTGTATTGCTGAGTATAACCATGATGCGTTGTATAATTTTGATGCAGCCAAAAATACCTTCCAAATGCTTACATGAGGCATTCCCTGATTTCTCAGGAGAATTTGACAAAGCTATGGATGTCCAAGGGTTAAATACTATATCTCAAAACACAAGTAATAGAAGTGACGACCTTCCATATAATTTCACTCCATCATATTTTCACATGGAGAGGACTGCTCAAGTAATTGGTGGGCTTGAAGCAGTCCAACCTTCCATGTTTGGAAGAAATGATTGTGTTACAAGTGGGTTTTTAGCTGATGTGGTTGATACTAAACACGTGAATGAAGTGGGTAAGGTAACTTATGATGAGGAAACTGGTGGATACCGATACTCAAGAGAATTAGGTCCCAATTTCCAGCAGTACTCGAAGAATCATGTGCGTAATTGTGCAGGCTCATCTTCTCTTGCAATGGAGACTGATAGGCTAAAAGCAGGTCCATCATATCTACAACACGATTCAGTTACATATTCTTCTCATCAAAATGAGGTTTTCCAACCATCTGAGTGCCAAGGAAGTACATATGTAAAAGACACAGAATATAGGCAGGAGAAGACAATTGAGTCAAGTCAGTTGGATGCTTTAACTGCATCTTTGTCGTCTTTTTCTGGCAGTGAGCTGTTAGAGGCATTAGGGCCTGCTTTCAGTAAAACGAGCACTGGTTATGAGGAGCTTGCAAAGTTTGAATCTGCTGCACCTATAAGACGAACAAATGATATGAGCCATAGTCACTTGACATTCGACTCCAGCCCTGAGAATCTTCTAGATGCTGTGGTTACTAATATGAGTTATGGTGATGGTAATGTCAGTCGTGAAATATCATCAAGCAGGTCGATGCAGTCATTGCTTACAACTGCTGAAATGGCAGAGGCAGTACCTTTGGGTCATAAAAAGCATATTATTGTTAGCCCAGTTGATAGTGTGACTAGCGAGCCGTCTCTAGCAGAGGGGCATATCCTACAGAATCCATCAAATATCTGTGGGGCATTTTCTTCCATTGGGTTTTCATCGACATGTCTCAGTTCCTCCAGCGACCAGTTTCCGACGTCCCTGGAAATTCCCAAGAAGAACAAAAAGAGAGCTAAACCTGGTGAAAGTTCTCGACCTCGTCCGAGGGACAGGCAACTTATTCAGGATCGTATCAAAGAACTAAGGGAGCTTGTGCCTAATGGATCTAAGGTGATTTTTTCTATTCAAAGCAATGTGATTGACGGCACTCATGCAGTTAGTGTCATAAATTGTATATTTTGTTCTGCTATTTCCTAACAATGTTGTTATATTTTACAGTGCAGTATCGATTCTTTGCTAGAGTGCACGATCAAGCACATGCTCTTTCTGCAGAATGTCTCTAAGCATGCTGACAAACTCAGTAAAAGTGCAAGTTCAAAGGTAAAAAAACTCAGGTGTCTTAGACAATTTCTCGTCTTCCCAAGAAAAGTTGCTTTATATTCTCCATGGTTTGTGAAGGGACCTATCCGATTATTCATGATTAATTATCAAATTTGGTTGTGAAGTATTTTGAATAGTTTATAAATTTGAAGTTGCAGAAGCAACACAAGGATACCGGCACCCTAGGATCATCTAGCACTGAACAAGGTTCGAGCTGGGCAGTAGAGATTGGAGGCCATCTTCAAGTGTGCTCAATCATGGTGGAGAATCTTGACAAAGAAGGAGTAATGCTTATCGAGGTGTGCTTTACTTTCCCATGACCTTTTTCATGTATTTGAAGCACTTCGGCAGAACGACTGGCAAACTCTGCATTAATCATCCTGAATTTTGCGTGTGTATGCAATTCATTGCTTGAGTGTGTGTTTGGATGTTGAACAGATGTTATGCGAAGAATGTAGCCACTTTCTGGAGATAGCAAACCTGATAAGGAGCTTGGAACTCATCATCCTCAGAGGCATCACAGAGAAACAAGGCGAGAAAACATGGATATGTTTTGTAGTGGAGGTACGTATTTGGGAATAAGTGAGAACTGTTCTCCACTATAAGGTCACACACCTCATGAATTAGAGCCCAACACTTTGAGGATCTGAATACTTATCCGTTGGACTACTTTGAACACGGAACCAAACTACTTAATTTTTGTTTGAAATCCCAAAAGAAAACAAACAAAATATGCTCTTGAAGTTTTCCTTGATCATGGTATTGCTACATCACATCTAATAACTGGATACTCTTAATGAATTGGCAGGGCCAAAACAACAAAGTAATGCACCGGATGGACATCTTGTGGTCTCTTGTGCAGATATTTCAACCCAAGGCCACAATTAACAGGTAGCAACAGCGTACTTGTCGCAATCATACAGACTCGGCTTCATGTATCAACAACTATAAAGGTCGACTAAACAGAGACAAGAAAAAGCTTGTGAATGTATAGTGCAGTGTGTGTGTGACACTTTTTGACACTTTAAAAGGTGTATTTTTTTCTGTTTGAGCTTGTTCTTATAGAAACACTTTGTATTGACTTTGCCTCTAATATCATAACTGCACAATATCATTGTCAGATAAAATTGCAACCCTCTGCTTCTCCGAGAGAGTTTGTTTGTGATACCTTTTAAGTTTTAAATAAGATTTCAAAGTCTACATCTTTATCGACAATCTCAAATTCTTACATGAATGCTTCAGCCAATGTGCGTAGTCTTCGGGCACACTCTCACCATCTTCTTCTCCTCCGAGGTTGCTCAACTTCACTCTTCCAAAACCTTCCAATTTTACAACTAATCAAGCAATGCTCGACCCCAAAGCTTCTGGAGTCTGCTTTAGCCGCCATGATCAAGATGAGCCAAAACGAAGACTGTCACTTAATGAACCAATTCATCACCGCCTGCACTTCCTTTAACCGTCTTGATCTTGCAGTTTCCTCCATGACCCAGATGCAGGTACCTAATGTTTTCGTCTACAACGCGTTGATTAAAGGCTTCGTTACTTGTTCCCACCCGATTCGATCTCTGGAGTTCTATGTTCGTATGCTTAGAGACTCTGTTTCTCCATCTAGCTACACATACTCTTCACTCGTAAAGGCTTCTGCTTTCGCTTCTGGGTTTGGGGAATCACTTCAGGCGCACATTTTCAAATTTGGGTTTGGGTTACATGTTCAAATTCAGACGACTCTTATTGGTTTTTATTCAGCCTCTGGTAGAATCAGGGAAGCCAGGAAAGTGTTCGATGAAATGCCTGAGAGAGATGATATTACTTGGACTACGATGGTTTCAGCTTATCGCCAGGTTTTGGATATGGAATCTGCGAGTTCTTTAGCTAACCTAATGCCTACGAAGAATGTGGCTACGTGGAACTGTTTGATTGATGGATTTATGAAATTAGGCAATCTGGAAATAGCAGAGTCATTGTTTACTCAGATGCCTGTGAAGGACATAATCTCATGGACCACTATGATCAGCGGTTACTCACACAACAAGAGATATAGTGAAGCAGTTGCAGTGTTCTACAGAATGATGGAGGAAGGGATTATTCCTGATGAGGTCACTATGTCAACTGTTATTTCAGCTTGTGCACATCTCGGTGTGCTGGAGATAGGTAAGGAGGTTCATATGTACATGGTACAGAAAAGGTTTGTTCTTGATGTTTACATTGGTTCTGCGCTAGTAGATATGTATTCTAAATGTGGTAGCTTAGAGCGGGCACTTGTGATATTCTTCAATTTGCCAAAAAAGAATCTCTTTTGTTGGAACTCGATCATTGAAGGGCTGGCGGCTCATGGTTGTGCACAAGAAGCACTGAAAATGTTTGCTAAGATGAAGTCGGAGTTAGTCAAACCTAACAGTGTTACTTTCGTGAGTGTTCTGACTGCGTGTACTCACGCAGGTCTTGTAGAGGAAGGCCGGAGAATATATCATAGCATGGTTGATGATTATTCCATTGTCTCTAATGTTGAACATTATGGATGCATGGTTCATCTATTCAGCAAAGCTGGGTTGATCTATGAGGCTCTTGAATTGATTGGAGATATGGAGTTTGAACCAAATGCGGTTATCTGGGGGGCTTTGCTTGATGGGTGCAGGATTCACAAGAATCTAGAGATAGCTGAGATTGCGTTTAACAAACTGATGGTTTTGGAGCCAACGAATAGTGGGTATTATTTCCTTTTAGTTAGCATGTATGCAGAAGAAAACAGGTGGAGAGATGTTGCAGAGGTTAGGGGAAGGATGAAGGAGTTGGGTATAGAAAAGATATGTCCTGGAACAAGTTCGATTCGGATAGATAAACAAGATCATATGTTTGCTGCAGCTGATAAGTCTCACTCAGCTTCAGATGAAGTTTTCTTGTTGCTTGATGAGATATATGAGCAGATGGGATTAGTTGGATATGTTCAGGAAAGTGAGTATGTATATTAAAGTGACTAAAAGCTAAACAAATCATTGGAGGATATAACCAGATAGAAGCGATCAGTTGGAGCCGCAGAGGCATTCCTTTGCTCATTGTGAGATTTGGCAATCACACCTGTGACCGATCGTGGACCGCTGGAGTACTAAGCCTTCGCATTCTATAAGGTATGTGCAAACCAAAACTTTCTCAGATAACTGAAAGCTTTGAAAATAGGAAAGAGATAGATCAAACTGCATACTCGCAATATTAGAATGTGTATCCTAGATTTCAATAAAAGTAAGGTTTAAAAGGCTGTGAGATCTTTGCCAGAAACAAATTGTGAATACCTTATTTATATATTGGCAATGCAATAATTATCCAGTACAAATATGTTGAAGCTAGAAAATGTAGAGAATGTCTACAATATCTCATGAGCAGACAGAGATCCAAAGTCACCTTTCCAAAACTACTGCTGTCTTTGCAGGTTCTCTAATGAAGCAGACTGCCACCATGAGGTTTACAGGCACCGTGGTACATCTCGGAGGTGGAGTGCCAGTGAGATTCTTTGGATCATGATGCTCTACCCCCAACGCCGAAACAGGGCTAATGCAAAAGAGCAGATCTTGTGGTCCTTGAGCTCACTACGATTTTGGTTTGTTTCCTCAAGTTTCTGAGTCACAGTGAAATTCATGATATAGGAAACGGATTGTTGGCAGAGCCTTGACGATCTCTGTTTGCAACTGTCTCCAATGCTGGAGAAGAACTGTGGCACTGGAACAGATCGTTCGGTTCTTATGCTTGGTAAGGTGCTGAAGCTGCTTCTTGATGTTGTTTACTTGCATGACTCTCAGTGTTACAAAGAAAGTCATGAGCTTCGTACTGTCCACCTGCCTTCTATGCCGTCTCAAACACCTTTACAAACTCAGTTTCTTGGTTTTTGAGCTTGTGAGCAAACCGGATGTTTCTTCCTTTTTCTCTGTTTCTTGTATCCTGTATCCCATTGTAGTGCGTTTATGATTCCTAAACTAGAGCAAGTAACAAAGTAGCCATTAAATCTTTTGTTGTGCCTATGCCAAGATCGAGCAAGAAATAAGAAAGGTAGTCAAAATACATAATTTGGAGGTATGGATTCTCCCAACATTCCAAAAGCAAAAACCACATTCCTGATCGCTAGCTTAATCACATGTTTTTTATATGTGTGAAAAATCCAGCTCGCAATTAGTTTTGGATAAGCGAAGATCCTTATGAGTGAGAGAAAACCTCTTCAATTGTTCTAAGAATATCACGTATCTTATGACAGCAACTTTGACTCGGCAGCAACCACCTCGTACAATTGTCAATCTCTCATCAACAGTCTTATCTTAATCTTCATGGGTTCTCTTTTACGGTTGACTGCATGATGCTTGAATTTGGAAAGTTTCCCAACTCCCACAGTAATTCCCATCATCTGTCTACCCTGGTGCTTCATATTTCACAGGTTCTTCATCAAAACCATGCTGCAGGAATCAATAGCTAAATTTTCTAGCCGACTTCAGTAGCAGATAGTCCCATGGGTTTTCTATATCCTTTCATGCCCATTTTCCTTCTCACACAATCCACCATCTCCCACATACCAGCATCAGCATATATGTTAGAAAGCAAGACGTAGACACTTGATTTATCGGGTTCCACAGTTAAGAGCTTCTCCGCGATTTCTTCAGCTAAGTCAACTTCTTTATGGATTCTACAAGCACTCAGAAGAGCTCCCCAAGCACTGGCCATTGGTTTCACAGGCATATTCTCAATAAAGGACTTAGCTTCCCCAATTTCACCAGCTCGACCTAGCAAATCTACCATACACGCATAATGTTCTTCCTCTGGCACAATTCCATACTCACTTGTCATCGACTCAAACTGCTTCCATCCTTCTTTGACATTTCCCGAATGGCTACAGGCTGACAAAAGTGAAACAAATGTCACAGAATTGGGAACCAGGTTTTGCGACTTCATTTTATCAAAACACTCCAGAGCTTCCTCGAACAGACCATTTATCCCAAAAGCATTGATCATAGAACTCCACGATATCACATTTCTCTCTGGCATCATATCAAAAACCTTCTGAGCCATTTGAATATTCCCGCATCTAGCATACATATCAACAAAAGATGTAATATTTACAGCATCCATTTCAATCTCATTCCTTATCATGTAGCCATGAACACTCTTCCCCTGCTTTAAAGATCCCAAGCTCGAGCAAGAAACAAGAAGTGCCGCCAAAGTACATTGATTTGGAAGTATCAATTCTCCAAGCATCTTCCTAAACATATCAAATGCTTCAACAGCTCTCTCACACTTTGCAAAACCAGATATCAGCGTAGTCCACATCACCACATTCCTATCAACACACCTTTCAAATAGGTTACGAGCATCATCCAACAGTCTACATTTCACATACATGTCTACAATGGATGCTTGTAAATAATCACTCTGATCTACAAAGTTCCTTCTAATGGATAATCCATGCACTGATTTGCCTTCTTTACCAGCAAAAACATTCCCACAAGCTTTTACCAAACATATCAATGTAAGCGCATGGAGCGTTATGCTTTCGTCTCTCATGAGATAAAACAAACGAAACACTTCTGAGTCTTTAGAGTATTTCAAGTAACCTTTCATCAAAACTCCCCAAAGAACTGAGTTTCCCACAGTAATTTCGTCGAACACCTTGTGCGCACTATCCATATCACCGAATTGAGCATACATCTCAACCAACGACGGAGCAACGTAATCATCCTTATCCAACCCATTCTTCATCGCCAAGCCATGAATCAACATCCCATTATCTAAAACCCTTAAACCAACGCAAGCTTTGATCGCGAACACCAAATTGAAACTATCAACTCCATCATCACAATGCCTCCTCATTCGATTGTAAAGAAGCAAGACGTCACTATAACAACAACTCTTGGATTTTGAGTAACCAGAGAGGATCGTGTTCCATGAATACCGATTCCTTTTCCGACAAGGGATTCGATCGAAAGAAGCGGTGGCGAAATCGAGACGATTCGATTGGATATAAGCGTTAGTGACACTGGATCCGAGAACAACTTCATCTTCGAATCCATGGATTATGACCTTGGCGTGAATCTGCTGGGTATGGTGTAGTGTTTTGATTTGGGTTAGGATTGATAAAAGAGCTCTGCTTCTGTTCGCCGGTAGCATCGACGGTAATTTAGCTCCGCCGCGAGAAAAAAGTCAAATATATGTTACCGCGCCACACACAAGTCAACGCCGTTATTTAAATCACAAATACAAATACTTGGCTTTTAACCACGTGTATTTTTTACTTTAGTGAAACAGTGAATACAATACAGTAGTAAGTTTATAAAGTAATTATTTTATAGGGTGATTCATATATACATGCTCAAGTGCCAACCATATTACTATATGGTTTCATTTATTGTTTTGGTCGAGACTTTTAAGAGTAAGACTGAATCAAACTTGCCAATTGATTTTTTTTGTTCTTCTTATTCAATTATGGGATTCCCCTTTTTGAGACATTTTGACAGTTTCCAAGTTCTTTTGCTTAGTGGTTCCGGTTTTTTTTAAATGTTAACATGTCATCCTGACCTCCCATACTCGAATTTCAATCGTCGTCATAAATATTGAAGTATTCAAGTTTATGTACCTAGCAAGCATTAGAATAAGTTATTTAAGCAGATCGAATTGACCACAATTCTTCTATTTAACCAGTTACTATCTTGACTCACCGAAAATAAATAATTTTACCAAAGTGTACTTTTGCTCTAATAAAACTGGATCGAACTCTGTTTTACTAAAGTAAAATTAGTCTAGCTATTTGGTTTATCAGCTTCTTTTTTTCAGGTTTAATTACTTGTAATGTATATACATTGCGGTCCAAGGCAAGAACCGTGTCTTTTATTTGTTTGATCAATTCTTATAGGCAGCATGGATTCAAATGTTGAAAACCAAGTCTTTCCTAGTAAAAGTCAAGCTACAAGAATATCTAAAGTAAGACCGAAACCACAGATAAGATACCAAGCTAACGAATCACTATAATCAGAAACCCTATATATATAAGTCATCATCAAACTAAATGTGATACAAATTAAGCAAACAGCGAGTAAAAGACATACAAAAACTTTTACGTGCCAAACCAAAAAAATATATTTTTTTCACTTTGAATACCCAAACAAGAGACAAAAAATGATGATGAAGAAACAATTGATACTTGGGGTGATTTTGCTCGGGCTCTTTATGATTTTCTTGAACACCACACAAGTCGAAGCTGCTAGACCCGATGGTGAGATCCGATTCGTGTTCCAGTTGCTGCAACGGGGTCAGGTTCCAGGGTCAGGTCCAAACGGTTGCACAAACATCCCAGGAGGTTCGGGCACGTGCCGCCCGTGAGTCGTCACGTCATGAGTCTGGGTTTACATTACGGTTTCTTTATTTTTTTAAAAGGTTAATGTCATAGACACTGAGACACAAAATAGTTTTGTATATTGGTTCTATTTTGACGCACTTGTAAGTTGTAACAGATACGAAAACAAATGTATGTATTCATCAACTTGGTAAAATCTGCCAAAACTAGTTGATGAGATTAGCTATTCTTTAATTTGTTTTATGAACTCTAAATATGTAACTTTAAAATAAAATAAAATATGTACCTTTTTGGTTAATAAGTACTTATTAATCTTTAGTTTAAGAAATTTTTCTTATTATTTTATTACTGTAATGCTGTCAAGATTTAAAACTACAAAATAAGGTAGTAATATAGTTGTAGACCCAATCGACGACCCTAAACCTCCGAGCAAACAAGCAAACGGAAGAATATAATGGTACATATCGCATGCACTGAACGATAATTTTAAACAAATTGTTCTACTTAAAACTGTAGAATTTATATTTTATGTACGAGCAGAACTGTTAGTTCAATTATGCACTTGATGTACTTTTAAAAGAATATATTTTGTGTGTGGTATATTTAAATTTTTACTAAAGTTAGCATGTTGATGTGGTAATCTTAGAAAAGCACTAATTAATTAAAACTGTATAATCGTGGAAAAAGTTAAAGTACACATATCAGATTTTCTCTTTCATTGTTGCTTCTGTCTGCAAAAAGTTGGTAACCTTCTAATCATTACGAACAATGATACATTTTACTCGAAAAAAAAGAAAGAACATATGTATTTTACGTAATACGTACTATGGTCTATGGAGCAACCAAATTCATTCATTAAAATTCAATTTAATTACACACCATCTAAAGCTAGAGATTATGTTCACACAAACAGTTTCGAATTCAACCAAATTAATTATGGTAATTGGAGAAAAAAAAATATTATTGGGCATGCACACCCTTTTTTGTTTTGCAATTTACATAATTACATAATTTACATTATGGTGAAAAAATATCAAAGACTCGTATGGCTCGAAATTTCTAGCAAAGAAAAAATTACATATGTCTCAATTAAAAAGAATCAAAGAATCTCTGGTTGTATATTCGAGAAGAAGAGAATCAAGTGACCGGTACTCGATTCAACCATGGCACCTACGTGTACCACGGGGAATGTTGGTGCAACCATTTCGACCTGACACGCTTACTGGACCCCTTTGCAACGCTTGGAACACAAACCGGATCTCATCTACAGCTGTTGGGAACGGCCTCATGGCTTCAACTTGATTGACGTCCAAGAAAACAACGAAAAAGGTAACTAACATAACAACGATCATTAGTTGTTTCTTCATCTTCTTTCGTACTCTTAATTTTTCCGGAAAGGAAAACGAATCTGACTTATTTTTGTGTGTGTGCACGTAAAGCTGTTGTAGGGCAGTAGGCTTTTTTTTTTGTTTTTTTTTTATTTAAAAAAATTGCATGGGGTTTCATTTTAATTCGATAAATGGCACATATATATAGAGAGTTATTGGTCAACACCTCATGGCTTGACTTTGGGATTTTCCTCACTAACTCGAATATGAATATGAATATGAATATATATATATATATATAGGTGGTCATTGCAGTTTGACTTTGACTTTACTTCAAAAGAAATGGTTTTCAATATTTGATAAACATCAGACGTAGGATTTGATCAAACGAGTTACTCTAACACGGTTTCCGGTTTGCATTAGACAAAGGCCTCTTTGCTCGGAAACGAATGGCACGTGTCCCCATCTTCATCGATGAAGATCTCTAATTCGAAAAGATGGATGAAGATATCTAATTCGAATATACGCAACGCAAAACGAAATTGTAAAACCCTGTCTAAATGCTGGTTCGATTTTATGGAATTTTCTCAGTTAGATTTTTTGATATTTGTAGTTAGCTTCGTGATGAGTCAACATAAATCCGTCAGTCATCCATTACAATGTTGCAGTGGATGATAAGTACTTTTAAAATGATGTATATATCCGTGTCATTGTACAATAAATCAATAATGAGCCACAAACGACTTTCAGTCAAAAATTTTATTCTACTTTTTGTAAAATTAAAACAAATCTACTCGATCGGTATATGAAAAGAGATTCCTTGTTTAATAATATAAACAATGAAACATTACTTAACTTACAGGTATTTTTCATTAAAATTTTGTTTATCTTCTCAGTTATATATAGCTAGTTATATAAAATTGGCTCTACATATATAACTTTTACTTATCAGTTATGCATGTGTGCGCGTATGTAGATGTACAAAGGTCTGTTGGGTTGACAATTGTCTCACAAGAAATTTTGAAGGCTTGAGTGCTTGACTTTACTTGGGACTAATTATGACATGGAAACTGATCAAAACAAGTTACAACACGACTCGGTCGGCTCGCCTTATACCACTGAAAAATGCGGAGTATAAGCGTAGATAACCGCAACAAAATACCAGATTAGAATTCCGGTTTAAGCTTGGTCTACCTTTGACATCGTAGTCTCTGTTATACATACATCAGATCAGATAGTATAATTAAACCAAGAAACAAGAAAAATAAAATAAAAATATTGTACTTTTTTGGTTTTTTTTTTTGGTTTTTTTTTGGTATAAAAGTCACGTTTCGAGTCAAACGCATGGAATAGAGGAGGATAAACAATATACTACAAGGTTAAGAAGTATTAACATAATCGGTCTAACATTACCAAAGCAAGTGCGTACGCGCCTGCCTTCACCTCATGTACTTCTGCGTGCCGCGTGCTTATACGTATATACCGAACGGGAAATTTCAGAAGAAAAATATATGTGAATGTGTAAAATCACTAATTTAAAAAGTTATATATTTCAAAGTCAAACCTAGTACAGTTTATTGAATGTGCATAGTCATAAAACTATTATTTATAATTTTCTTACATAATTTATAACAAATTATATAAGAATTATGTCTGGACGTTCAGATATTCGGATCAGATTCAGATCAGATTTTTCTAGGTTCGGGTTTTTCAGATTTATAATTCTAAAATCCATTCAGATATTTTCAAATTTCGGATTCGGATCGGGTTCAGATCGGATTTTTCAGGTCTAGATTCGGTTATCCATAATACTCAAAAATCCAAAATTTTGTGTACAAATCAATTCAAATTACTTGAAAAGAACCAAAATATCTAAAAATTAGGACTGTTTTTTAAACTAAATGTACTCAAGATAGTTATAATTCCTACATATAATATCCAAAATTTTAAACTTTTTAGGTACCTAAGTTATTACAAGTATCAATATTACTAAGATATTATTACTATGTACTTATATTTTGGGCATGTTCGAATATCCATTCGGATTTCGGTTCGGATCAGATTCGGATTCAGATTTTCGGATTTTGAAATTTAGAATCCGCTGGATATTTTTCAATTTTCGGTTTGGATTGGATTGAATTTCTAAGATCGGATTCGGATCGGTTTTTTTGGATTCGGATATTATGGCTAGGCCTAATAAGAATATTAACAGTGGTTTGATTTGGTTTGGTCTGGTTTAGTAAAAGTGTGGCTTGGGTCGGTTTCTGTTGTCACTTCCGTGAGCTCTCTCTCTCTCTGTAGAAACTAGAAATCGCGTGGGAGTGTCACTTCTCCATAATCAAATCCATAGAGCGAAGAGAGATGCAAGCTATCGCCAAAGTTTCTTGTGCGGCCTCCTTCTTTCGATGTTCTAGGGTTTGTATTTCTTCCAATTTTACTCATTCTTGTCTCCTTCTCCGGATTGATTTTACTCACAAGTTTTAGGGTTCACTCCTTCCCTCTGCATAATTTAAGTAGAGATTACTCGTAATTGTTTTCTTCTTCAAAGTTTTGAAATTTCGATGCTTAACACCTTGGATTATACAAAAGTTTCTTAATTTTTTTCTGGATGTTTTTATTTTATTTATAAATTATAATTTTCCAGTCAATTAACTCTGAGTTGAGAATTCTGGTTGTATACATGAATTGTGTTGGTTCAAGCTCACTAGTTTATTGCTCAAAGCTCAAAGATATTGGTTTGTGACTTTTTCTTGTTTGAAAAATATTCAGTCTTGGCTGTGACTTTTCTTGTATGTATATTTTTGAAGCCTTCTTGTTTCATATCTTTTGATTAGTCTCTTCTTTTTATCTGTTTTTATGTGAAGCTAACAACTCAGACATGTCTAAGTCCATGCGTGAGACAGCTTCATCTCAGAAAGGGTTTTGTCTCTGGTGCGATGAAGCTGTTCTCTTCCCCTCTTAGAACTCTCCGTGGTGCTGGTAAATCCGTTCGCGTTTCAAGATTCTGCACTGTCTCCAATGTCTCTTCCTCATTGCAGATTGAACTGGTGTGTGTGTTGCTCTTTTTCACTTACCTTAAACTGTATTCCTTATTTTGCTTCGTAGTCCTTTTGTTTCTTGGCAAATAAAGCTAATTTTTCTCTGCAGGTGCCATGTCTTACGGACAACTATGCTTATATTTTACATGACGAAGATACTGGTACAGTTGGTGTGGTTGACCCTTCTGAAGCTGTACCTGTTATGAATGCGCTGCAGAAGCATAGTCGAAATCTAACATATATCCTAAATACACATCACCATTATGATCACACTGGTGGGAATTTGGAACTAAAAGACAGGTATGGTGCAAAGGTAGGCGAATGTTACTTCACTCTGTCCATATTGTGGATATGTTCTCTAGACTTTTTATGTAACAATTAAATTCCACACTATGACGTTGCTTGTACTTAGGTGATTGGCTCAGCTGTAGATAGGGACCGGATTCCTGGAATTGATATAGCCTTAAAAGATGGTGACAAATGGATGTTTGCTGGCCATGAAGTGCATGTTATGGAAACCCCTGGCCACACAACAGGTTGGTTACACGTCTTCTTAAATGCAAAGTTTACTCCTTTCAAAGTTTTAATTTATATACTTCTGATTCAGATTAGTTCAAAGTTTAGTTCTCCAATCCATATTCTTATGCTATATGTCCTCCTTGTATGCCCTGTATAGTTTATTCGTCCGTAGCATTAGTTACCAATTTGAGATTCAAGATTTTGTATGTTTTCATAGATTCACATGATTAAGTTTCTATTCTAAAAAGTTTTGGTTTTTTCATAATATCCTTTGAGGTTCTAAGAACTTTGTATTTCCCTTGGTCCTCTGATTAGAGCTTTGATGCTTTAAAAAGCGTTAGCATCTCTGAATGTCTTAGCCTTGTCCCCATTATAATCTCTTCTTTTCTGTTTGTAGGCCATATTAGTTTCTACTTTCCAGGGGCGCGAGCAATTTTCACAGGGGACACCTTATTTAGCTTATCATGTGGTAAGCTCTTTGAAGGTACTCCAGAGCAGGTAAACATCGTTTTATCTTAAATTTTCATGTGTAGCTATTTGTTCTCTCTGAACCTGACTCTTAGCGTAAGTTCTTTAAATTGGTTTTCCAACAACCTGCATCTTGTTCTGCAGATGCTATCTTCTCTCCAGAGGATAATTGCTTTGCCGGACGACACAAGCGTATACTGTGGGCATGAATATACACTGGTTTGTGATCTTTATTGGGTGTTTCCATATATAAATACCACGTCCAAACGTGTAAATCCCATCTGATCGGATGATTTTTTTTATCTTGCAGAGTAATTCCAAGTTTGCATTGTCTATAGAACCAACTAACGAAGTACTCCAGTCTTATGCAGCCTACGTTGCAGAGCTCCGTGACAAGAAGTTACCAACGGTAATCTTTCTTTCATTTCATTTTACTTCACTGGACTAGCTTCTCCAAAGTAATTGAAACTATCACTTCTTCTTTGTTTTCTTGACTGATTTTGGTGCCTGCAAAATCTCAGATTCCAACAACGATGAAGATGGAGAAAGCTTGTAACCCGTTTCTCCGTGCTTGGAACACAGATATCCGTCGGGCTTTAAGTATTCCAGAGACAGCAGATGAAGCAGAAGCTCTGGGTATTATAAGAAGAGCAAAGGACAATTTCAAAGCTTAGCTAATGATTCCTCCTCTGTACAGATGATGATGAGATCCGGTTTAATATGTAATGTTGCTGAATAAGATGTTTTCGAGTTTTGACCATAAACTCCTAGTAGTGAATTCATAGTCATCATACCCGATGATTATTTTTTCTTTTGTTGTAAAGTTTTAAAACTTCAATTTGTTTCTTTTCTTGCCTTAATGTCTTCTTTCGAACATGTTTTGGTTCGGTCCCTCTGTATCACTATCCACGTTTCTTTAGTGTATACTCGAATTTTGTATTTTTATTTAGTGGAGATCCTAAAGTAACCGACTTTATCCAAGTGCCAAAACACATCAGGTAGATGATATTGAAACATTCCAAGAACTGAAACAGAGCCGACCGACAAAAGTCAAAAGCAAAGAAGGGGTCGTTGTCTCTGAGACGAAAAGCTATGGGGCTAGAAGATGCAGGAGATTTGGTTCTCCACATCGTATTATCCAAAATCGGTCCTGAAAGCACAGGGAGAGTGGCTTGTGTCAGTACACGCCTTAGGGTTTCCGCCTCCGAGGAATCTCTCTGGTCGATCTTTTGTTCCCGTGATCTTAATATCTCCACTCCACTCGATCCCCATGGAGATCCTGCGCCGTCCTTCAAGGTCAATTTCACTCTTTCTTCTTTCACAATTTCTAGGGTTTTGAGTATTTAAATTAACCTGAATTCGATCAATTCAGAGTCTGAATGTTCGTTCTTTAAGGGCTGTTGGCACTTTAAAGTTTAGGTTTTGAATTTTTGATCTCTGAGACTACCTTAAAGTTTTGATTTTTTTTTTCTTTTTCTCTCTCTTAATTCTTCAGACAGCGTATCAGTTGTGGAGGGAGTCATTTAGAATGTACCCTTGGAATCTTGTTAAACGAGTTACACTTTGTTGGGACAACCTCAAACTATGGTTGAGCTTAAACTTCCCTGAAGCAAAGGCAACACTGAGGAAAGGTGCCACAGAAGATGATCTTGAAGAATTCGAGACTCTTCTCAAAGTGAAGCTTCCTCTTCCAACAAGGCTTCTCTACCGTTTCGTTGATGGTCAAGAGCTTTCTTCCTCTAATGGGCTTGATGGGTCTTTGGGGCTTATAGGTGGCTACTCTGCTTATTCTCATGAAGTTAATGTCTACTTGCTACCTCTTAAGGAAATTATAAGGGAGACTAAGGAAACCATGCGCCACCTTGGTTTCTCCAACAGTGAAAACCTTATCGTTGTGGCTGCATCCGTAGTGGCCGGTTTGAAAATCTTTTTCCTAGACTGCACAAACGGAAAGCTTTATACTGGGACAAGTAACCGCCAGTTGCTTCCTTGTGTACCGGATTCTTTGGTTAGATCAGTTCATGATATCAACGGCGATCATCAGTCACAGGATGCCTTGCTGCTTTGGTTGGAAGAACATGGCAGGCGGTTACAAACCGGCACTATAAAAATCTGTGAACAGGAAAATGTCAAAAGTATCAGTTTGTTCCCGGAACTTCCTCCCTTGTGTTCTGTCGCCGTAACTAATGGTGTGCAGGTAAAGCAATGACTTACTTAGTTATTTGATATGGATTTGTGGATTGTTGAATGGAAAGGCTTGTTTGTTCAGGTACGTGCTTCGTCTGTTTTTATTCCGGAAATATCTAATCTTCTGGATCAGCCACCAGCATACTGGTATGCATATTCAATCCGGATGTCTCTCATGCCTGAAGGATGCATCTTGAATGGGACACATCACAGCTCTTGCCAACTGTATTGGAGGCATTGGGTTATCCGAGCTGATAATGAAGTGATAGATAAGGTTAATGGAGAAGCTGTGATAGGAAAGGTAATAGTTTTGCTTTAGTTTAAGATAACAATTTGTTGGTTGAAGGAGCATAATTGTGATATGAATGAACTTTGTTTTCTAATGCGGTTTTTGTATTTGTAGTATCCGCTCTTACAAGCCGGAGGGGAAGAGTTTGTGTATGAGAGTTGTTCCAGTTTTCCATCAACTGCTGGATCCATTGAAGGCTCTTTCACCTTTGTGCCTGGAAGGTATGCTTTCATGATATGATGTTAAGAATCCAGACCATATATATGTTGTAGTTTTGATAGTAAACTGGAATCTTGACCCTTTTTTATTCCTTTTTTCTTAGTCTGAGAGATCCAAAAGGGAGTCAATTCGAAGTCAAAGTCGCAGAGTTTCCTCTGGAGTTACCGGACTACATCTTCTAAACTCTTTCTTGCTCAAGGTTTGTTACACTTTCGAGATTGTTATGTCAGTTTTCGTTGTCCATACTTAAAAGACAAAGGTGTTGGATCAACTGGTTTGCAAGTTCGTGAGAACAGATTATTCTTAGCAGTAGTATTACATACATAAGCAACAAAAGAGTGAGTGACGAGTACATACGTATAATTTAACAGAAATAGATAGATTTAGAGCTGACATTAATGAGGGAAAGCCATTTTGCGTTTCTGAGCATCGGTAGGCAATTTGACATTAGTGGCTAAACCGAGAGCCTGGAAGAACCGAATGAGGTACCAAGTTGTGTCTACCTGATACCATTCTAGTCCGTGCCTAGCCGACGCCTCAAAGGCATGGTGGTTGTTGTGCCAGCTCTCTCCCATCGTGAATAGCCCTAGCCACCTGCACCATTACACACTTTTACTCAGTATTATATAAGTTTTTTCAGTTTAGAAAGTTCTCAATCAAATTGAAACTAGGCCCATTGTGGATAGGTTTTGGTCTTTCGGATAATATTTTGTTTGTTTGTTTGTTTGGTTTTTCGACGTGTCTTGAATAGGTCTTATAGAGATTCGAGTTTGTAAATAAAATACCAAACGTTACGAGAGGTGTCTTTGGTGTTCCACGCTTGCGAACCCCAAATATGGCATGCCGAGTTGACGAGCCAAGTTAAATGGTAAGCCAATACTCCGAAAACACCCTGTTGCCAAACAAAAAAAGAAGGAAAAAAAAAGCGGTAAATTAGTACTACTATATTGGATGAATAGTGAAATCGAGTTACAAAGATATAATTGAAAATGAGAATTTAATTTATTTTTGAAATAATAGATTAATAGAAAATTTTATGAAGAAATTAATTGCTAAGATACATAGAGATTTTTTACCACGCTCCAAGTTAAGTAAGGTAGACCACCCCATAAGTAGATGAGGGTCCAAAATGCTGAGATGTGGAGACCGATTGTCTTTCCAAGAAACCTATAGAACCATTGTTGCTTCAAGTCCATCACATTGTTACGTCTTCCACACTGTAGCAAGTATTACAACATTCACCTTTACTTTTTAATTACAAATCTTGGAATCTCATCACTTATTCACAAGTGAATTTACGTGCGGTTTGTAAACGTTTAGCTACCTTTTCTCTGATATAATCGGAGTCAAATAGCCACAAGACATGGCTGAACCAGAATCCTTCGATAGGGCTATGTGGATCGNACCATTACACACTTTTACTCAGTATTATATAAGTTTTTTCAGTTTAGAAAGTTCTCAATCAAATTGAAACTAGGCCCATTGTGGATAGGTTTTGGTCTTTCGGATAATATTTTGTTTGTTTGTTTGTTTGGTTTTTCGACGTGTCTTGAATAGGTCTTATAGAGATTCGAGTTTGTAAATAAAATACCAAACGTTACGAGAGGTGTCTTTGGTGTTCCACGCTTGCGAACCCCAAATATGGCATGCCGAGTTGACGAGCCAAGTTAAATGGTAAGCCAATACTCCGAAAACACCCTGTTGCCAAACAAAAAAAGAAGGAAAAAAAAAGCGGTAAATTAGTACTACTATATTGGATGAATAGTGAAATCGAGTTACAAAGATATAATTGAAAATGAGAATTTAATTTATTTTTGAAATAATAGATTAATAGAAAATTTTATGAAGAAATTAATTGCTAAGATACATAGAGATTTTTTACCACGCTCCAAGTTAAGTAAGGTAGACCACCCCATAAGTAGATGAGGGTCCAAAATGCTGAGATGTGGAGACCGATTGTCTTTCCAAGAAACCTATAGAACCATTGTTGCTTCAAGTCCATCACATTGTTACGTCTTCCACACTGTAGCAAGTATTACAACATTCACCTTTACTTTTTAATTACAAATCTTGGAATCTCATCACTTATTCACAAGTGAATTTACGTGCGGTTTGTAAACGTTTAGCTACCTTTTCTCTGATATAATCGGAGTCAAATAGCCACAAGACATGGCTGAACCAGAATCCTTCGATAGGGCTATGTGGATCGCGGTCCGAATCTGTGAACTGGTGATGGAACCTATGTGTACTCACCCAATCTATTGGATGACCCTGAAACGAAAAAAAGAGAGACAATATAACTGAGTATATATACATATTGGATGTACGATCGATAGTTTCATTTTACATTTTCTTGTAAAAGAGTATTTGCCTGCAACGCGAAAAGAGCAATATAGGCGGATAAGTATTCAAGCCATTTAGGTAACTTAAAGCTCCGGTGAGTCAAGTTCCTGTGGTACGAGAATGTGATGAAGATGTTAGTCACCATGGTGAGAATCCAACCGAACAAGAATGCGTCCCATTTGAAGTAAAATGGAGCCAGTAGACACAACAGATGCACGACTACAACAGCCGAAGCTTTCTCTACATCGAACTGGGTCCATTTTCTTAAGAAAAAAGCTCTTTTTTCCTTGCGCTCTAATTTGCTTTGGCTAGAGCCATCATACTTAGCTGCTTCACCCATCGGACCGTCGAGAAATGAGTTTGTTATCTTTGATATATGAATAGTACAAATACTTTTGAGTATGCCTTGTGATTGACCAAAGGTCTGATATATATAGGGGAAGATGTTGGTAATTTTAGTTGAGTTGTTGTAGAGATTAAAGATTGTATATATCGGTGGATTTTTTTTTTTTTTTGTTAAAAATATATATATCGGTGGATTTGAGTAACGTGGTATTTATTTAATACCTAACGACGAAAAGATCGACTTCTACACTTTACCCGCTCTATCTTGTTGAATGTGGGATGTTTTATTGTGCTACGCTCAATTTAAGCGAACATTATTGTTCTCGTAACATTTTGTAAACAATGTAAATTATAGCATATTGTAGATGTATTATATAGTACATGTAATAGGTTTATATTCTTCTAAAATTTCAAATTAAGTGTAGTTTCACATGTTCGCTTTACATCACATCAAATATATTGATATCTTTTGAATGATATATGTGTATATGAATTGACAGCGTAAATTACTTGGTCAATCGTATTGAGATTTAGAATATAGAAAAACATACATACATTCGTACAAACATTTCAGATATTTAATACGATGGATGGGCGGGGACTCTGTCTTTCATGCCCACTATACTATTGATAGCTGTGGGGTACTGTGTACTTATACAGCCTCTAAGGATAAGCAAGTGAATGGGGGCCGGTGCATGGCAAACGGAAGCCAACATTATTAATGAACCATTGGTTAGATATTTAACATCTCCTCTGTTTTACTAATAGTGTTATTTTAGAGTTTTTTTCTTTGTTTCACATAGAATATCATTTTATATTTCGAATGTAATTTTTTACATCAAATTTTCTAATTTAACTTTATTCCAAAACTTATTTATTTAATTTAAATGACAAATTACTCATTATATAATTCAAGTTTTTCTTAAATTGTGTGTAATGTGTCAAAATACATTTTTTGTGAAATAGAGAATTTATGAAACTTTAATCAAGACGAGAAGTTGGAATAACTTTTATATTTTCAACGAACCAATGCAATACGACGTGTTTGTCTCTATGAAGGCTACATAAAGAGAGATAGTAAACAAATTAGAAAGAGAGATAGACTCTACAAGTCTTAAGATATAAAGGGGGTCTATATATATGCACAACTGTAGATATTAATTTAAAGAAAAGGTTAACTCAACTAACTAAGTAACAAAGTAAATAGAAAAAGCTAGCACAATATAGCTATAGATTTCTGACCAGTTCCAACGGTACTGTTGTAAATGTAAAGATTGACGATGGCCAGAGTTATTCTTAACCAGTAGTTGGGTGTTTCAGATTTTATTGAGGCCCAACTAGCTGGCTCACATCTAATTTTTTTGGCAATTTGTTACTGAAATTACTGTTAGTAGGATTGGCGGGTGGATCCAACGACGGCCCATATTTTGTAACAAGAAAAGAAAAAAAGAATTAAATATGTTAATTACGAAATTGTAAAAAGTTCTATTGCACTCGACACTCGTGACGTGATATATACGCGATTGGAATTTTTGTGGTTTGACGATGCATGTCATCCACAACAAAAAAAAATAATGAGTGAGCTCTCGAGGCTGAATGCATGGCGAGAAGTCCCCAATATGAGGCCGTAATTTATTCTATAATGCATGCTATATATAAAAAATAGAGTTTGTAAAATAAAAATACCAAACGTTACGAGAGGTGTCCTTGGTGTTCCACGCTTGCGAACCCCAAATATGGCACGCCGAGTTTATGAGCCAAGTACCATGGTAACCTATTGCTCCCCCCCAACACCCTGTTTCCAAAATAAATAACAAATTGAAGTTTTAACATTATACAAGAGAAGATAAGAAAAATCATTGAGTATGATAACTATGAATTCACTACAAGGAGTTCATGGTCAAAACTCAAAAACACCTTCTTTCCCCCAAGATCTTAAAGAATTCGAGACTGTTCTCAAAGTGAAGCTTCCTCTTCCAACAAGGCTTCTCTACCTTTTCGTTGATGGTCAAGAGCTTTCTTCTTCTAATGGGCTTGATGGGTCTTTGGGGCTTATAGGTGGCTATTCTGCTTATTCTCATGAAGTTAATGTCTACTTGCTACCTCTTAAGGAAATCATAAGGGAGACTAAGGAAACAATGCGCCACCTTGGTTTCTCCAACACTTCAATTTAACAATTTGCTTTAGTTTAAGATAACAATTTGTTGGTTGAAGGAGCATAATTGTGATATGAACTTTGGTTTTCTAATGCGGTTTGTGTATTTTTGTAGTACCCGCTCTTACAAGCCGGAGGGGAAGAGTTTGTGTATGAGAGTTGTTCCAGTCTTCCAACAACTGCTGGATCAATTGAAGGCTCTTTCACCTTTGTGCCAGGAAGGTATGCTTTCATGATATGATGTTAAGAATCCAGACTACCATATGTTGTAGTTTTGAAATTAAACTGGAATCTTGACCCTTTTTGATTCCTTTTTCTTAGTCTGAGAGATCCAAAAGGGAGTCAATTCGAAGTCAAAGTCGCAGAGTTTCCTCTGGAGTTGCCGGACTACATCTTCTGAACTCTTTCTTGCTCAAGGTTTGTTACTTTTTCGAGATTGTTATGTCAGTTTTTGTTGTCCACACAGCATGCAATGTACTTAAAACTTAAAAGACAAAGGTGTTGGATCAACTGGTTTACAAGTTCATGAGAACAGATTATTCTTAGCAGTATTACAAAAGCAACAGAAGAGTGAGTGACGAGTACGTATAATTTAACGATATAGATAGATTTAGAGCTGACATTAATGAGCGAAAGCCATCTTGCGTTTCTGAGCATCGGTAGGCAATTTGACATTAGTGGCTAAACCGAGAGCCTGGAAGAACCGAATGAGGTACCAAGTTACGTCTACCTGATACCATTCTAGTCCGTGCCTAGCCGACGCCTCAAAGGCATGGTGGTTGTTGTGCCAGCTCTCTCCCAACGTGAATAGCGCTAGCCACCTGCACCATTACACACATTTACTCAGTATTTATTATTATTATTTTTTTTGACAACTATTTTACTCAGTATTTAGTTATAGAAGTTTTTCAG
This sequence comes from Camelina sativa, assembly GCF_000633955.1. Lineage (NCBI taxonomy): Eukaryota > Viridiplantae > Streptophyta > Magnoliopsida > Brassicales > Brassicaceae > Camelina > Camelina sativa. The sequence goes on along the minus strand of NC_025701.1, from coordinate 2,441,657 downwards.
TTTACAAAGTTCCCTATAATTAAACCAGATTGAAACTGGATTCGTTTGATATAGTAATCACTAATCAAATTGAAATTGGGCCCATTGTGGATAGGTTTTGGTCTTTCGGATAATATTTTGTTTGTTTGGTTTTGTTTTTCGACGTGTCTTGAATAGGTCTATAGAGATTCGAGTTTGTAAATAAAATACCAAACAGATTGACAAAAAAAAAAAAAAAAAAAACAAANGTTACGAGAGGTGTCTTTGGTGTTCCACGCTCGTGAACCCCAAATATGGCATGCCGAGTTGATGAGCCAAGTCATATGGTAAGCGTATACTCCTCCAACACCCTGTTGCCAAAAAAAGAAAGGAAAAAAAAACGGTAATTAATACTCTCTGTTTCACAAATAGTGTCATTTTGACAAATTGCACCCAAATTAAGTAAAACTTGAATTATACATATATGCCTTTAATTAATGAGTAATTTATCATATAAATTTAATAAAAATAACTTTAGATTAAGAGTAAATTAGAAAATTTGATATAAAATATCACATTGGAAATATAAAATAACAGTTTTGTGAAACAAATAAAAAACTCTAGAATGATAGTCTTTTGGATTATAGGATGAATAGTGAAATCGAGTAACACAAAAAATAATTGAAAGTAAGAATTTAATTTAATTTTGAAAATACTATTTTTAATAGATTAATGACAATTTTATGAACAAATTAATTGCTAAGATTAAAAAAAAAATTAATTGCTAAGATACATAGAGATTTTTACCACGCCCCAAGTTAAGTAAGGTAGACCACCCCATAAGTAGATGAGGGTCCAATATGCTGAGATGTGGAGACCGGCTGTCTTTGCAAGAAACCTATAGAACCATTGTTGCTTCAAGTCCATCACATTGTTACGTCTTCCACACTGTAGCAAGTATTACAACATTCACCTTTACTTTTTAATTACAAATCTTGGAATCTCATCACTTATTCACAAGTGAATTTACGTGCGGTTTGTAAATGTTTAGCTACCTTTTCTCTGATATAATCGGAGTCAAATATCCACAAGATATGGCTGAACCAGAACCCTTCCGTAGGGCTATGTGGATCGCGGTCCGAATCTGTGAACTGGTGATGGAACCTATGTGTACTCACCCAATCTATTGGATGACCCTGAAACAAAAAAAGAGATAGACGATATAACTGAGTATACATACATATTGGATGTACGATCGATAGTTTCATTTTACATTTTCTTGTAAAAGAGTATTTACCTGCAACGCGAAAAGAGCAATATAGGCGGATAAGTATTCAAGCCATTTAGGTAACTTAAAGCTTCGGTGAGTCAAGTTCCTGTGGTACGAGAATGTGATGAAAATGTTAATCGCTTTGGTGAGAATCGCACCGAACAAGACTGCTTCCCATTTGAAGTAAAATGGAGCCATTAGACACAACAGATGCACGATTACAACAGCCGAAGCTTTCTCCACATCGAACTGGGTCCATTTTCTTAAGAAAAAAGCTCTTTTTTCCTTGCGCTCTGATTTGCTTTGGCTAGAGCCATCATACTTAGCTGCGTCACCCATCGGACCGTCGAGAAATGAGTTTGTTATCTTTGAGATATGAATAGTACAAATACTTTTTTGGTTTTGAGTTTTGCCTTATGATTGACCAAATGTCTGACTATATAGGGGAAGATGGTAGTCGAGTTGTTGTGGAGAGTAAAGATTGTGTATGTCGGTAGATTTGAGTAAATGAGCAGTGGTAACTCTCCCACCAAAATCTCTCACACATAAAATAAATATTAAAATAATAAAAAATATTTTTAAATTATGTGAATCTCTAAAAAAAGAGATGGCAGTCTCTCATGATCTCTCATATGAGACACTTTTTTATACTTTTCTGAGAGATTTTCACAATTAAATAATATTACTTATTATTTTATTAATTCTTTTTTAGATGAAAGATTTTCTTGAAAAACTACCATTGCAAATGCTCTAAGGACGAAAAAATAGACTTATACACGTTACCTCGTATTTAATATGCCCGCTCTATCTTGTTGAATGTGGGATGTTTTATTGTGCTACGCTCAATTTAAGCGAACATTATTATTCTTGTAACATTGTAAACAATATATATGTAAATTATAGCATATTGTAGATGTAATATATATATAGTACATGCAAGAGGTTTATATTCTTCTAATATTTCGAATTAAGTGTAGTTTCACATGTTCGCTTTACATCACATCAAAGAAATTGATATCTTTCGAATGATATTATATGAATTGACAACGTAAATTACTTGGTCAATCATATTGAAATTTAGAATATAGAAAAACATACATACATTCGTACAAACAAAAACGATATTAAAGCATACGTACTTGTTAACTGTCAAAGACTCAAAATGGTTGCTAGTTGCTACATATAATACGTTTGTAATCGTTAAATTCACTTACTAATTTTCAGATAATTAATATGATGATGGGCGGGCACTCTCGTGGTATACTATTGATAGTTGTGGGGCACTGTGTTCTTACAGCCTCTAAGGATAAGCAAGTGAATGCGGCTGGCGAACGGAAGCCTACATTATTATTACTGAACCATGGGTTTATTTAATATTTTTTGAATATGTTTTTAATAGAGTGAATATAGAATCTTATGGATATGAATTGATGTAGATACAATTATTAGACAGTTTCTTGGGTAGAAGTCGGAATATCTTCCATATTTTCAACGAACCAATGCAATACGACGTCGTTGTCTCTCTGAAGGCTACCGAAAGAGAGATAGACTCTACAAGTCTTAAGATATAGAGGTAAGGATTTGTGGTGGGTCTATATATATATGCACAACTGTAGATATTAATTTAAAGAAAAGGTTAACTCAACTAACTAATAAGTAATAAAGTAAATAGAAAAAGCTAGCACAATATAGCTATGGATTTCTGAGCAGTTCCAACGGTACTGTTGTAAATGTAAAGATTGACGATGGCCAGAGTTATTCTGAACCAGTACTTGGGTGTTTCAGATTTTCTTGAGACCCAACTAGCTAGCTCACATCTAATTTTTTTGGCAATTTGTTACTGAAATTACTGTTAGTAGGATTGGCGGGTGGATCCAACGACGACCCATATTTTGTAACAAGAAAAGAAATAAAGAATTAAATATGTTAATTACGAGATTGTAAAAAGTTCTATTGCACTCGTGACGTGATATATATATACGAGGTTGGATTTTTTGTGGTTTGACGATGCATGTCATCCACAACAAAAAACTAATGAATGAGCGCTCGAAGCTGAATGCATGGCGAGAAGTACTCCCCAATAGGACGTCGTAATATATTCTATTAATGCATGCTATTGTTCAAAAGTACTTAGCTAATATTCCTTTTTTTTTTAGTTTGAGACATCCAAAAGGGAGTCAAGAGAGATACCGGACCACATCTTCTGAAATCTTCTCGCACAAAGGTTCGGTTACTCTTTCAAGACAATGCGTTAAGTTATATTGTTCATACAGCGTGAAATGTACTCAGGTATTAAAATGTGTTGGATCACAACTAGTTTACAAGTTCATGAGAGAACAGAATTATTCTTAACCATTTAACATAAATTAACAAATGAGGGAGTGATATATGAGGCACACATATAATTTAGATAGATATAGTGCTCTGACTAACGAGCGAAAGCCATCTTGCGTTTCTGAGCATCAGTAGGCCATTTGACATCTGTGGCAAAACCGAGAGCCTGGAAGAACCGAATGAGGTACCAAGTTATGTCTACCTGATACCATTCCAATCCGTGCCTAGCTGACGCCTCAAAGGCATGGTGGTTGTTGTGCCAGCTCTCTCCCATCGTAAATAGCCCTAGCCACCTGCGCCATTCCACATTCACTCAATATTAATTTCGGTGAAGGTTTTATCAGTTCCGGTTATGGTTTAATATATATATATATATATATATAAAGAATAGAGTTTGTAAATAAAAATACCAAACGTTACGAGAGGTGTCCTTGGTGTTCCACGCTTGCGAGCCCCAAATATGGCACGCCGAGTTTATGAGCCAAGTCCCATGGTAACCTATTGCTCCCCCAACACCCTGTTGCAAAAAAATATACCATATACAGTATGTGATAGTTAGTATGTTTTGGATTAAAAGTGAAATACAAGAACAATAAATATTCGATATAGAAAGTTTTGCAAGATAATCATAAAATGCTTTTAATATAGTTTTAGTATTGATAAATAAATAAAATTAGTGATTATATTTCTAACATGAGTAATGGAACCTTTTTTCGAAATATGATGATGTCATTCTTTTTTTTCTTGCAGCAATGTGGAATTCATATTTCAAACCGTCAAAAAGTTTGTATGATATTCATAACGTATAATCCAATTTTTCTTATTGAAAACAGACGATTAATTGCACAAAGAAACAAAAAAATAGAGAATTTAATTACCACGCCGCAAGTTAGGTAAGGTAGACCGCCCCAGAAATAGACGAGGCCCCAAAAGGTTAAGATGTGGAGACCAATTGTCTTTCGAAGAAACCTATAGAACCATTGTTGCTTTAAGTCCATCACGTTGTTACGTCCTCCACACTGTTACATTATTCGTCATTAGTTATACAATACTGATGTTCTGTTAAAATCTCATAATAACTTAAGATTGACTCGTATACATATATAGTATGTTGTGTTTAACTGTAGAGATTATAAGCAACTTTCTACCTTTTCTCTAATGTAATTGGTGTCAAATATCCAAAAGACGTGACTGAACCAGAATCCTTCAATAGGGCTATGTGGGTCACGGTCTGAATCTGTGAACTGGTGATGGAACCTATGGGTGCTCACCCAATCTATCGGATGACCCTGAAAAGAAAAAATATATATATAGAAGTTTAATTTCAAAGATAACGTACGTACTGGGGAAATACGTTGGATGTGTATCTATATTTGGTTATAAACGATATATATACCTGAAGCGCAAAAAGGGCAGAGTAAGCGAAGGGATATTCAAGCCATTTAGGAAGCTTAAAGCTTCGGTGAGTCAAGTTCCTATGGTATGAGAATGTAATGCTGAGACTAGTCACTATGGCAAGCATCACACCGAACTGGAGAGCCTCCCATTTGAAGTTAAACGGAGCCAACAGACACAACACATGCACAGCCCCAACAGCGGAAGCTCTCATCAGATCGATCCGGGTCCATTTCCTGAAAAAGTACGCTCTCTTTTCCCTACGCACCGATTTGCTTTGGCTGGAGGAGTCATCGTCCTTAGTGGTGTCCCCCATTGGAACGTCGAGGAATATGGGTTTGTTGTTTATTGGAATATGATGAGTTATATGATATTTGACCAAAGGGTTGGTTATATAGGGGATCGGATGATGATATGTTGGTGCATTGAAGCTGAATGTCGTGGAGATTAAGGATTGTATCGGTGGATTTGAGTAATCATCACTACTTAACAACGAAAACATAAAGTTGCACACTCTACTTTAACTCGTATTTGCCTCGTCTCCAGATGAGGATTTTAGCTAGGAAAACAACATGCATAGCCACTTGGTTGGCCTAACTTTTTTTTTATTTTCTAAAAAAAATATAGATTTAATTTTATGCGTAACGATCCGGGTTTGATTGGTTAGTCCGAGAATTAAGAGTTAAGCATAATAGGCACATGTGTAAATCTTGGGACATTTGTAATTGTTTTAAAGAATGGTTTTACGGATGCTTTTACGTCATGAAAGACACGCAGTTTGATACCTCTTAACGTTTAAGGTTTTGAATTTTGTAAAAGATTTTCCCCTTTGATATATTTACAGTGCTGTATATAAAAATATAATGTTTTCATGTTTTGTCATTTTCTATCAACTGTATGTCACAAATTGTAAATGCAATTATTTGTGGATGGAGAAATAATATATTGCAATTAGGGTTGGCTGCGTTTTAGCCTTTTAGGTTTGGTGCTTAACTACACGTTTAATTTTGATTTTTTTTCTTTTCAGTATTGTATTTCACCAAATAAAGCTTATCTATCCATTATAGGTGCTCGCTATTTCTTTAAAAAATTCAGTAATAACACTTTTTTTTAATAAAAGTCTGTTTAAAAAAAAAAAAAATCAAAAAAGAGGGAGGGATTTGGCGGCATAATGTTCTTGTTTAGCCATTTTTGTTATTACTGAATTAGCCATTTTTGTTATTACTGAATCAAAAAAATTAAACCATTTTTCACTATCTGGCCGTTTGGCCCGTTTCTATTAGATCCGCCTAATCTTTTCAAGTTAATTTTATTGCATGTTCTCCAATATAAATGAACCACGGCAAAAAAAACACAAATGACGGAGCCACGTTTTCTAATAGGGGAGCATATGCCCCGGTCAAACTTTAATTTTTTTTTAAAAAATTTTTATCCTTGTTATTTGCAATTTTGCCCCCTAAGTTTTTTTTGTTTTCTATATTGCCCCCACATAAAGTTATGGTTTGCATCCGCCCCAATAATATATTTAAGTAAGAAATTACCATAATGTTGTTGAAACGGAATTTGTAATTTACTAGTGTGATGTCATAATCCGATCATAACCCAGGTTTAATATATGAGAGTGTGTATGTGTGAGTTACAGAAAAAAAGAAAAAAATAATAATAAAAAAAAAAGAATAAAACCGTGATAAATTTCATTAGAGCATGTGCATTGAAAATTTTTCACAAAAGTTTCTCATTCAAAAAATAAATAATAAAATATTGTATAATAATTTTTTATTATGAGAGTTTCTCGTTTAAGCTGAGAACGGTTTTCATTGGAGAATCTCTGAGAAACTTTCTCTCTTGTTTTGAGAAACTTTTTCAATAAAAAAATTATTATTTTATATTTTATTAATTTTTTTTGTTAATAAAAAACTTGGTGAGAAACTAACCAATGCAGATAACCTTACGCATCATATTAAAATTTCGTGCACATGGAAACGAACGTATCTTAATTAAGCAAGCTGGTTCAAAACACACACCACAACACAAAAACAACACCGCATAGCACAATATTACAAGTGTTACGTTTACCAAAAACTTTAAACGTACGTAGACATTAACTAATACTTAAAACTTAATTGAGACGAGAAGTCGAATTTATTCCATCTTCAATGAACCAATGCCATACGACGTCGTTGACTATCTGAAGGCAACTTGACATCAGTAGCCAAACCGATAATCTCGAGAAATCGGACGATGTACCAAGAGATGTCGATTTGCCACCATTCCAAGCCTTGTCTCGCCGATGACTCGAATGCGTGGTGATTGTTGTGCCAGCTCTCTCCAAACGAGAATACTGATAGCCACCTATATAACCATTTTAAACCAACAACAATTGATTAGTTTAATTTCTTCCACATATATATATACTATTTTTTAACATGCATGCAGTAATAAGATGGACCACACAAAAGAAAACACAATCAAAAAGATCTACATATATGTCGGGTGTTTTTCTGATGGTAAACTAAATGCCTTTGGAGTGGTCCAAAAAAAGGTATCCCATGGTAAATATTTTTTAAAAATATAAATGTCTGTAATGGGATGGAAAAGAAGTAACTTTCCTGTTTAGTCAAGTCATGCATGAACGTTTTTTATGGGCAATGTGCCAAGAGTAAATATTCTAATTGACCTTTCAAAAGAGAGGTAGTTGGTTGATGCACCTTCCCTTCCACCAATTCAAAAAAAAAAAACTTAAAAAAAAAAAAAAACCTATCTATGGGAAAATTTGAAAATTTCAGTCTCTTTTATAACACTTCGACTGATTCAAAGTTGCACATATGTATACTCACTGACATTTCATGATTGATTAAAGTTTCAACGTACCAAACATTACGAGAAGTGTCATTTGTCTTCCAAGTCCGACTTCCCCAAACATGGCAAAGTGAGTTGATGAGGCAAGTCACGTGATGTTCCATTGCTACGCCAATACCCTACAAATACGCCAATACCATACCAAAATTAGAATTCTTCAATGCCTTATCATTTATTATTTATAACTATTGTTACAATTCTTGTTTTTTTAGGTAAAACTAAAATCAAAAGGCAAAAAAAGAGATATTACCATTCCCCAAGTAAGAAAGGAGAGACCGCCAAAGTAATAGAGGAGGAAACCAAATGCTAGAATGTGGTAAAGGACTGTTCTTTGAAGGAATTTATAGTACCACTGCCTCTTTAAGTCCTCCACATTTGTCCTTCTTCCACACTGTGCCATTACAACATTATATTAAATTTTAATTGTGATTAAAATGAACTAATCTAATTCTCGCAAGAATTAATTACCTTTTCTACAAGGTAACCGGTATCAAATAGCCATAGGAGGTGACTGAACCAAAAGCCCTCATTAGGACTATGCGGGTCCCTATCCGAATCTGTAAACTGGTGATGGTATCGATGTGTACTCACCCAATCAATAGGATCTCCCTAATTACAATAACAAAACAAAACAAATACTCATAATGAGATGTGATGTATAAGTGCTTTTAAGAATCAAAGGATATGCGGGTGGGTCCATGAAATTATTACAACTAGCTAGATGTTTGATTATATATAGTTATATACAAAAACGGTTAACTCAACCAATCAGAACATAAATAATGTAAATTTAAAAACTAAAAAACATGATATTATAGCTTGATTGTGACCAAAATCTAAGGATATAATTAAAGATTGACGATGACCCGAGTCCTTGTGAACTAGTGGTTGAGTGTTTCAATTTTAATGAAACCCTCTAGTTCAAATTAAATTATTATTTTTAAACTATGTAAATTAATTTAATGAAACCCTCTAGTTCAAATTTTAATGAAACCCTCTAGTTTAAATTATGTGGAGTGACTAAAATTGTTGTCAAAAAAAAAAAAAAATTGGGATTGGCAGGTGGATCCAATTAGTAGGTATAAAACATATATGTGGAAAAATAACTAAATTTTTAAGAGAATGGGTAAGTTATGTTGCATGCGTGCATGAGTATGGAATGACGAAAATATATAGATACGAGGTTGGAAATATTGCGGTTTAAATAATAAAATAAAAAGAAATGAAAGAGGGTGAACCTGAATGGCAAGAAGGCCGCAATAAGCGAAGAAGTACTCGAGCCATTTAGGGACTTTGAAGCTCCGGTGAGCCAAATTTCGGTGGTAAGAGACGGTGATACCGAGCCCACCCACGGTATAAACAATGAGGGCGACTCTTAAGGCCGGCCAAGTGAAATTGAAAGGAGCCAAGAGACATAGAAAATGCACAAAGAGGGAAGCAAAAGCTTTCACAATGTCCAATCTCTTCCACTTTCTTTCCCACATTGCCCTCTTCTTCCTCCCCTTCTCTGCCTTGTCCGCCGCCATTTTCTTGTGATTCTCCTCCTTCTCCGACGTTGACAATGACATCTTGTAGTAAACTTATGTATATAAACAAACGAGAGAGAGATAGAAAGAGAGAGAGAGAGAGAGAGAGAGAGAAAACAAAAACTCTTAGTTAGATATGAAGATTGCAGAAGGAGTGTTGTAATGGTTAAGGTTTGTGAGTATCGTCCTTGTAATTTATAGTTGCATGGAGGGAGTGTTAAAATTCAAATAGAGTAAACTGACTTATTAACCGACGCTGTAATTTATTCTCTAATGCATGCTATACCTTTCTTTTATCCTACCTGTAAATTGTTGCAGTTGGGACGTAGTCGTTATCACTTCATTAACTTGCTCTGAAGCCTCTGGTTGATAATAAAAATATTATTATTGTTGGAATCCACAGATAGATAGATGCATGTAACTATGTTTTCATAAAGCTGACACAGCCCTCGATATTGATTTAGAATTGTGATTTACTGTATATACCCGTATTTTATGCAGTTCGTCTATATTGTACTACTATTTCTATTTTATTGATGCTGATTCGATGTATACATCTATATTATAAATTAGGTTTTTTGGTCACTCTTTGAAATATGTTGACTAATGACTATCATTTAAAAATAAAATAAAATTATCACTATTTTCGTAGGATGTCGACAAAGCAACATCAGGACTCCAATATCTCAAAACCCAATTAAGGAACGTACGTGAGTTTGGATGAAATTAATTAATGCAATTGCTTAGCAACCATCTCATCCTGAGAAATAAGGAAGAAATGGAAAGCACATGCACAAACCACTCTTTTTCTTGAAGTTGGAAGGAAATAATTCACGTAATCTAACTTAATTGGCAGCTATCTAATCACCACAAATCAGGAAGATATGGAAAGAAGAACATGCATATATTCCAAAGGAGACTAACGATTCTTTCTTGAATAAGCAAGAAATTAAATCGATTCATGTGACCAACCATCTAATCTCCAAACTAAGAAAGATATGGAAAGCACATGCATGCATATATCCTAGAGAGGACTAACTAAAGAGATTAAATAATTTTTGAATTTAGAAGAAGAATTCGTAGCAAGTATCCAATTTCCAATACTAAGCATTTAACAAACAAACAAACAAACAAACAAAAAACACAGAAGAAAAACTAAGAAAAAATGGTTTTTTTCTTGTCACTGACAAAAAACGTTTATTACGGTGTGGCGATTCATATATCGTTGTTTACGGCGGTCATTAGAAGAAAAATCCTTAAATATATAAAGTAAAATATTGTCATAGAAAAGATCCTATTGAAATGTAATACTATAGAGAATTTTCATTAGTTAAGCGAATTTTTTTAATTACTCTTGAGAATTAGTGATTTAAAAGTCGATCATGTGGGAAAGAGATATACAAACTTATGAACAAACTATTGACCTTTCAAACCAAAAACTGAAAATTATAAACAAATTGTTCGAGCTGACGACTACTTAGCTAATACGTTCCTTCTCTATGGACCCTTCTCATTGTATCGTTAAACTGTTGCAGTTGGGACGTAGGCGACATAATGCTTCATTAACTTGCTGTAGTACTAATTTTATAATTATTGGAAGCCCTAGATGCATGTAAGCATGAAGGTGACACGGAGCTCGATATTGACTTCGTTTTTCTTATTAAAAAAAAATATATTACGTGCACTTATTTATTATATATAGCTTCTACTATTTTATCAAACCAAAAATAAATGTCCTTTAACGTATAACTTAGAAAGGTATTTTGCTAGTTCAATAGATTCTGTGAAGTAGAAATCTTTTTTTTCCCCAAACAATCTCAGTGGAGACTAAGTAAATAAATTTCAGTGAGAAACCTTAATAACCGACGAAACATTTAACAAGGTTGATTCATTTGGTATCCGATATACACTGTTTGGTCTATATACTTGTAAAGGATTTATTTCCAACAATTACAAATCTATACTATTAAAGCAGAAGTACTCTCTAGAGTAAAAATGGACCATGACTTGGTTTTGGTAGGTTTTTCATTAAAAATGATTAGAGAAACACAAAATTTAATCTAATTAACCTATAGTTTTGATTTCATTAAATGACGAAAATACCCTCGGTCGATTACTTAAAAAATTGCCGGGTTGGGACGCGGATCCTTACATATCCGACTACAGAAAGAAAAAAATCCGCGGATCTGTTTGTACTCCAGAATAATATTTTTCGGATCCAGTATATTATTTCATTCAAGATTAGTTATTTAAGATCCCAAACAGAGTTATTCGTTATAGGCAAACACTCTGATTTCATTTTCCTTTAAGGTATTTAAATGAAAACCATAAATTTTAATTACCAAAAATTCGGATATTTCCTTAATTACCGAGATTGATCTTAACAGATAATCTTTTAAAAGGAATATTTAGTGATTCAGTTAAAATCTTTAAAAACGAATATTCAAGTTACCAAATCTGACTAAATTGCTTGATTTCCGATATTATAATATTTCCTTAACAAAATTTTAGTAATTAATTGTGAGTAGTATAGATAGAAAGAATTAAAAACGCAGAAATTATATATATGTAAAGTTGTAAACTAATTTACAGAAAAGGTGTATATCCCACATCGACTAAATATTATGGAATATGGTTCATAATCACTATAAATATGTGACTAAAATGTTTTGAGTACAAATGAGCAGGAAGCTTGATTTATCAGGTATCCAAATTTAACAGTTTAATTTGGTTCTATATTTGAAAATATTTAAACTTTTAAAAAGTAAACATATTATAATATATTTACGTTTTTAAAAAAAGTTTAAGATATTATAAATATTTAAATTTTTTATACAATGTTTAAATTATTATAAATATTTGAACTCCGTCGAAAGTTTGAAATATTATAATATATTTAAAGTCTATAAAATATTTAAGTAATATTAATATTTTAATTCTTAAAAATTTAAAATATAAAATTTTTTTGAGTTAAATCCGTTAAAACATGTATTTTTATCAAACTATAAATTAAGCCATGGAAGCAGGGTGTGTCTATCCTCTTACAAAACTACTATCCGATATTGCGGAGTGTCTATTCTCTTACAAAACTACGTACTATCTACTATTGTGGTGTGTCTGTCTCCGTGAAAAACTACATTTTACAAACTACTTACTCTATTAGGATTTCCAATTTACTGTATAACCCCAAATATACAAATAAATACTATATAAACAAAGAAAATAAATTAAAATAAAAAACTATATTACAAAAATACAAATTACAAAAAAAATAACTAACAAAATATATAATCCCGTGCTGTAGCACGGGTATCACCTAGTTGTATATATAGCAGCCATGTCTCTTAAATTAGCTTTTTTTTTTGTTGTTGTTGCAAGAATAATATTCTTCTTCAGTTTGGAAGGAACAGGCGAACCCATTAAACATCCAAAACATACAGATGCATATGTCTCGTCGTGGCTTTAACAGAAAAAAAGGTAAAAACGTCTCGTCATAAAAAGAACTAACCACAGGATTGTTAAAAACACATGCTGCTCAAATAGATACAAGGAATGCATATCAAGATCATGTAGAAGCTTATCCTATAGAAATTTCCTAGTTATACGATAAGAGTTTCAATAGTCCAACAATAAATATTTATTAACTTGATATGAATGCTGAATACCTACATATTTTCTTCGAAACATGGATGGGTGATGGGCAAGTTCGACCCTCTTTAAATGCGAACACCATGTGTATGGCCATATTTTTCTTTCGGTATGTCTAAAAGTATACACGTAACAATGATTTTTGTATACATGCAATGTACGTATAAAAGTATACTTGTAACGATGATTTTTGTATACATGCACACAGCACACAAATTATGACTTGTTGGTCCATGGAAACATCTCTATATAAAATGTATACCTTACCCATATTAAATTCAGAATAACAGATTTCCGTGATATCTATCCATATCTTTGCAGTCTCAACATCGTAACGACATGACATTAATATATTACTCAGGCTAGGCTTAAGAAAAAAAAACTTGAGTTCTTGTGAAATGGAAATTATATATAAGTTTTATGGGGTACCATAACACTGTAATTCACTACCAACCATCAGCTTAGCAATCCTCGTTTGCGTTCATTTTACGATACTTGTGCATTATAATCTTTAGTTTTGAACAGCGTTGCGGTTCAAAACAAATGCTAAAAAGGTTGTAAGACATAAAAAAAGTAAATTACGTTTTTTTCTGGAAATTTCGAAAGAAAATGAGTACATTCAAATCACCACTGTGCATAGAATGTATAAACCATAGAGTACAGCCAGGCAATAGAATTATTTTGTAGATATAAAGGATCTAAGGATTTTAGGAGTACCCACAAGCCACACAGTGTGGTAGATTCAGCACCATAACTACAAAAGACATTAATTAGATTTGGGGCCAAAAAAGTCAATGATGCACCTGCAAAAACCACAAGGGGTCGACCCATTGTTTCTTTACCTTTTAGTCTTTTACCATAAGTTTAAGAAACACCATTTTTTTAAAAAAATTAACCTATTCTCTTAGGTTATAACATAAAAAGTAAATGAAGAATCACAGATCTCTATGAGGTTTTCCTCTATTTCTGGGATTTTATATAATGACAATCTGATATGGGTAGGTGTCCAGTCCGGTTCTCTCTGTTTTGCCTTCATTCAAGGCCATGCCTCGCCATCGATTCGAACCTCCTCTGAATCTCTGATTCTGTTTTACTGGACTACAGAAATAAAATAGAAATTATATATCATGCAAATAATAATAAAAACCATGATATTCTATCATCATTTTCTTCTCGCGAAAATGAAAAGAATTCAAAGATAGTTTTTATGACAAAAACACTGATCCAATGAAGAACAAGGATCAGACCCTATCAGTTGTCGTTCCCTTGTTCGAAAAATCCTAATGTCTGAACACATTAACCAACTAGTATTAGATTACTGACACCTGATTTAAGTAAAAAAAAAAGGGAGATACACTTGAAAAGAGCCATAGAAAATATCAAATATGTGAGGTGAGCATACACCTTTTAATGTGTTTTCAAGTAGATACAGTATATAAATTAAAAATGTCTAGTAGTATAATATAAATCTTCTCCATAGAAACAATCGAAAACATGTTTTACGCCAATAATTGAGAAGCTGATGTTACTTTTCTCTACGTGCTTTATCTACCACGGAAACAAACACTTCTATAACTATACAAACATATGAACAAAAGATAAAATGAGCTACAGACAAATAAACCCGATATGCACCGCAGCACGAGCAAACACTAGACTCTATACTTATACATCCCCGTCAAGCAGAATATAGTAAGTATTTAGAATTATTGAAGGTACGAAAGCAATCTATAGGTACGGTTAGTACACTAATTAATTATCCAAGTAAAAAAAGGCAAGCCACCCGTTACAATTCAGGACGATACCAAACCCTAAAAATGTAAGATAAGACCCATCTTTATAGAAAACTACAGTACTCTCCTATATAATTTTAATGGGTTAATAAGGAAATGACCCAAAATGGTTTCTTCTAGCTAGAACAGGGGACCTCCAGCCAGTTCACATTTCTTTTTTGAAAACCAATTCTCTTTGGATCGAAGTAAATATCCATTTTCTAATTTATCTTTTCTTTTTTTAAATCTCGTTCTTGTCTTTTTAAATGCGATATAGGTTAATTGAAAATTTCCATAATTTTTATTATATGCGTATTCTAATAAGGCTTAACATGTGATATTGTATAATAAAATAGAGTTATAGAGGCAACAAGATCACGTGAGAATATACACAAGCAGATATGAACATATGAATCAGAATATACACAAAGGTAAGGCGTATAGAGACATTCTGAATAAAAAAAAATAGTATTCGTGATCTGCTCTATTCCTATTAGCTACAGTATACTTAAATTTTATTTATTTGTTTTTAAAAAGCAGATATGAACATATGAATCAGAGTTGTGATATGCTCTGTTTTAAACATACACTGCTATATATGTTATATATATATATATATATATATATATATATTTTTTTTTTTTTTTCTATATATATACATTGCTATATATGTTATACGTTTTGTTTTGAATCATAATCATTACGAATATACGAATATTTCATATTGAATATGGAAACATATATATATATATATATATATATATATATATATCTGATAAATAGTTTGCCCAACCCTACTCACATTGTCGAAAATGATATTTTTGGGGTAAGGAATTTGCTAAAAAATTACAGAGCTGAAATTACTAATATATACGTAATGAAAACTATTGTATTCCGTAGTTAGGAAATGAAATGAAGTATGGCCAGAGGAAAGTAGTTGAGAGAAGAGTAAATGCGCCCATTCAATTGCCGATGGGTGAGAGAAGATGATCATGTTGTGTTTGTGTATGATCCTTTTCGCTCTAAACTAGCCCATAACTGATAAAGCCCACTCCAACTTATTTTGAAAGAACATCAGACCATTTTATCAATCCATCCTCCTCATTCAGGAACTAACAGCAACAATTAGTTATTTTGACACCATCTGAATAGATGTTCTTGTCCATGTATGGCACATTAACTATAATACTGGATCAAAAGTCAAAACTAAGTTTAAAATACTAGTTATTAGTTTTTTTATTTATTAATCAAGTAGTTAACGGTCCATATTTATGATCTTTCCAATTAGAGTTCGACTCAAAGTCTCAAACAAATCACATCATCCTGCATAATAGACATTGAGATATGAATCGAAAATAAAAACATCGGCTTGTTTTTATAATATGAACCATATACAACTCATGCATCGTCGTCATGTGCTCTTAAATATCTTCTTAGATATATGGCTGCATTATTATAGTTGATATGCTTCATCTTCTTCTTTGTTATTGATGGCTTGATATGTATGCTTTTATTTTTTCTTTATATTAATAATTTTTTGCATGTAAAAAAAATAACTCTATATATGTAAGCATGACTCTTCAAAGTTCAAACTATTTTATCTCTTAATAAACTATATATATATATGTCTTTTATATTTCAAATGATTGAAAGACATCATACGTAAGCCATGGAAAACAATATCACATGGTTTCAACTTCTTGGTTAGTAATTATCCTAATAAAATAATTAGAAAGTTATCAAATTTTTAATAAATATAAAATACGCAGCACTCGACGGTCCAACCAAAAATTAACAACCACGAGAACCAAATTTGACGAAACCAATTCGTCTTTCTGCATCTTCATCACGAACCAGACGTCTGATCATCTTATTGATCCAATCCAACGGTCAGTAACATCACTCATAGCAACACGCTAAAGCAGGCGATTATAACCCAAATTCCGACCAAAGCAGTAAAAAAGTTTGTACACACACACACACACACACTTGTAAATTCCACCAGACCGATGAAGTCAATACGACGTCACTTCGCAAATCTTCTGATGCACACTAGTTCCTTCCACGAATCCTTTAATGGAGAGAGAATGAATGTTCTTCTTCTTCTTCCTCCTCTCTCGTAGGATCTCTCTGTGTTTTCTCCGTCTCTGCTCCTAATTAGCCATCTTTTCTCACAGATTTTGAGAATTTTCCAAGATAATTCCTCTTTTTTTACCTTTTCTTTGGTTTCTTCCATCTCTCTTTCGACCATTCTGCTCCTTTGGTTTCTGGAGGCTGCTCACTACTAGATCTCTGTAAGTTCCTGAAAAGATCCTATCTTTCAATCTTTTTTAGGGTTTCTCTTTAGCGTGTGTGAATTATCTAGGGTTTGTTTTGATTTAGGGCTGAGATAAAGCGTGTGAATTGTGATAGCTTTAAGACTTAATCTGTGATAGTATACAATATAATTGAAAATGATGGTTATGCAGATTAGTAGGGTTTTAAGGTCTAAGTTCTTGGAATGGATAAGGAGAAATCTCCAGCACCACCTAGTGGAGGTTTACCTCCCCCATCAGGTCGTTACTCAACGTTTTCACCAAATGCAACTAGCTTTACAATGAAAGCTGAATCATCGTTTCCTCCTCCTCACTTGACTCCAACTGGGAGCACCAGCAGTTCAGATGCTACTAACCGGTTCAGCCATGATATAAGCCGAATGCCGGATAATCCACCTAAGAATCTAGGCCATCGCCGAGCTCATTCAGAGATTCTTACTCTCCCTGATGACTTGAGCTTTGATAGTGATCTTGGTGTTGTTGGTGCTGCTGCTGATGGACCTTCTTTCTCTGATGATACTGATGAGGACTTAATGTATATGTATCTTGATATGGATAAATTCAATTCTTCTGCTACTTCTACTTCTCAAATGGGTGAGCCATCTGAACCTGCTTGGAGGAATGAATTAGGAGGAGGCTCCACTTCTAACCTTCAGAGTACGCCTGGTAGCTCTAGTGAAAGACCGAGAATCAGGCACCAACATAGCCAATCGATGGACGGTTCAACAAGTATCAAGCCTGAGATGCTGAATGAAGATGTCTCTGGAGTTGACTCTAAGAAAGCCATCTCTGCTGCTAAACTTTCTGAGCTTGCTCTCATTGATCCAAAACGTGCTAAGAGGTACATTTTTTATTTCCTTCTATATTTGCTGATTATAAGAAGCTCTATATAGTTCTAAGTTTCTCGACAAGGAAGGAACAAGTTTCATTAAGTTTCTCCATCTGTTTCAAAGTGCCGTATCAGTTTAAGTTCTCTATGAAATTTTGCTGAGATTGTTGGACCTTCCTTGCTGATAGCTCTATGCAATTTTCCTTTATTTTACCGAAGACAGATCTTTTATCTTTCATTTGTGTATGTTTGCTTCTTTGTTGGAGAAGATGCATGACCTATTTATCATTTGACAGGATCTGGGCAAACAGGCAGTCTGCAGCAAGGTCAAAAGAGAGGAAGATGAGATACATTGCAGAGCTCGAGAGGAAAGTACAGACTTTACAAACAGAGGCGACGTCTCTCTCAGCCCAGTTGACTCTCTTACAGGTTGGGTAAATTAGTGTTTTGGGGTCCTGCTGACCAAATATAACTCTAGGCTATATGACGTTTGATAACATATTGTAGAGCTAATCTTGTTCTCTTTTCTTCCTTCTGTTCAGAGAGATACAAATGGCATGAATGTTGAAAACAATGAGCTTAAAATACGAGTACAAACAATGGAGCAACAGGTTCACCTACAGGATGGTGAGGATCTTCCTCACAAACACTTACATACAGACTGATAATTCTTATCATGTTTCCTTGCTAACTGTTGTGAATAGCTGACCTGATTGGTCGTCTTTCTCTATTTGACAGCATTAAATGAGGCACTGAAGGAGGAAGTCCAGCATCTTAAGGTATTGACGGGGCAAGGTACATCAAACGGTGCATCAATGATGAACTATGGTTCTTTTGGACCAAACCAGCAATTTTATCCCAATAATCAGTCGATGCACACCGTCTTAGCTGCACAACAGTTCCAGCAGCTCCA
Source organism: Camelina sativa (assembly GCF_000633955.1). Taxonomy (NCBI): domain Eukaryota; kingdom Viridiplantae; phylum Streptophyta; class Magnoliopsida; order Brassicales; family Brassicaceae; genus Camelina; species Camelina sativa. The sequence goes on along the minus strand of NC_025701.1, from coordinate 2,422,838 downwards.
GATCCAGTCACAAAAACAGCAGCAGCAACAACATCAGCAGCAACAACAACAGCAGCAGCATCAATTTCAGTTTCAGCAGCAGCAACTGTATCAGCTTCAGCAGCAGCAGCAGAGGCTTCAACAACAGGAACAACAAAGCGGGGCCTCAGAGCTAAGAAGGCCCATGCCTTCTTCAGGTCAGAAAGAGAGTGTGCCATCGCCTGATCTTGAGGCTGCCTCGACAAAAGACTGAGTGTAGACTGTGTTAGTGTCCAATTTAGCAAGTTACTCTTGAAATATCTCCTTTCTCATTGCGGGCTCATGGATTTGGGATTTACTGCATTCTAGAGTTAAAAACAAGACAGCTTAGAAGTTGCGTGTTTAGAAGTTGTTAGGGAAGTCATTGTTTTCTTTGTATGATCCTCTAAGCTCTTGAAAAGTTCTTGGATTTGGTAATTCGGTTAGAACTGGGGGTAGTCCAAGTTTGTAGTCTTTAATCATATTCAAATTCTTTCGCTTTTGTTCATTTTGATTATTTGCGAAGTTTAATTTGGTCTTCGCTTTAAGATTGTTATTTGTCTGCAAAGAATCTTGAATTGTGGTGTTCTTCATCAAAACATAAACGATAGTTACAAAGTTAAATATTGTTTTCGAGGATTTGAATCACAGATTAATCGACCAAACTCGCACAAAAGTTAAGGAAACAATTTCCCGATAGAGAACTAAACCAAACCAAACAGATACTGCCCTTCACGTATTGATATCCTGCAACAGCAAACCGGAACGCTCTCCTGTGGCCATGGAAGACTAACCTTGTCTCCATGTTTGCTGGAGATGAAGACAGATTCAATAAATGGAGATGGGCAAGCCTTTTGGTATTTACATGACAATGCTTAGCATATCCTCCTCCTAGCAAACTTTGGAGAGTTCCTCCAATCTTAGCCTTTGAGAGAATCCTTCAAAGAGAATGGAGGAAACGCATCCTATCATAAGACATGAAATAGCGTATTAACACAGGCACATACTATTCCTAGGGTGTTTCTACACCGTAATAGATAGACAGGTAAAGTACTGAAATATTATGATTACTTTGCCATTCTCCTCAGTCAAGTATTGTCTCACAACTGTCACATGTTGTATGATCCTTTCCATTGGTGTATAGCTTGGCTGGTTTGTGTGTTCTAGACGATGTGAAGAATGAGTTAAAACTTGCAATTTGTAAAGGTCACAGGAGGCTAGAGAATTTATTGGAGAATAAAAAAAAAGGAACTGACCAAGAATTGTGCGGTTGAGATCATCGGCAACCTGTTGTCGGTATTCAGAGCTCAAGAGATGGAACAGTGGGGATTTCTCAGGGTCATCATAAGCCAGCAATGCCATTGCGTCCTGCCGCAGGAAGAAACAAGAACAAGTCTCCCATCAATTGGAAGAACATAAGAAAACGTAGAATGCCAATACATCAAGACAGATATGAATGATAGGGGTTTCAAACAAGATTTCAGACTTACTTCAAGCTTTTCTACATATTTTTGGACCGTCCCAAAAGGAGCCAATATTGTCTTAGCAAATTCAATAGCTTCATTACTGCACATGGAGAGAACCACTTTCAAGATTTCAAGGGAACTAAGAAACCTGATTCCTCAACGGAAAAGCAATCATAAAAAATTTCTCACCATTTCCGAGCACAGACTAGCTCCACAAAATGAAGGCGTAGAAGATCAAAGTGCAAATCCTTGTTTTTCTCAAGCAAGTCTTTTGCTAACTGTTCAGTTAGTTCAACAGCCTTCAATGCCTTCATCTCAAGTACAAAATGTATGATTTCTGAAATAACAAAACCATATACACAGACAAGAAGAGTGCATAGTAAGCATTCGTCTTAACAACAGGGTAAAAAATAAAAAGTTGAACAGACGTTTTCTTCGCTGGATATTATCACGATCATCAGCAGGTAGTTTAACACCAGTACAAGAAGCAAGAGAGTCTGCAGTTTCGTTGAAGCAGTTGTGCAGAAGATATGACATTACAATGCTGTGAATATCTTTGTCATCCACAACCTGGTCAACATAGACAATCCTTTAGAGAGGCTAACAGTAGTAATAATACACACAGCTTGAAGATATGACATAGCAATTCTAGTGAAACTATAAAATTTGGTTCAATTTGTAAACCTAAAAAAAATTCAAACTAAGGCATTCATGTTTTTGAAGTTTGAGAAGACTAGGGGAGGATCTACGAAGAGCGACCAAATACACAAGAGGATAAGTAGCAATGCAAAAACCTAGAGAAATAATCCGATAATAACCCAATCGAATCGAATGAGAAAGCGGTAAATGATCAAGCGCGCAGGAGCAGGGTTAGTTATTCGAATTTCTGAAATCTCGAGGGGACATGTTAAACGCAGAGAGAATAAAATAACTTACGGAGTGTTCGAATTGACGAGGATCCATGTCAGTGTAAATGCTCCACTCGACGGACGGTGAGAGAAGTAAAAAATTATGATTTGCCGACGCCGGAGAGGAAGAAGCGAGGTTGAGATTGGCCAATTCGGTGGAGGCGTATGACCGGAGAGAGGCGCCGAATAATAAAATAAATAATACTTACGATGTGCGAGGAGAATAAAATATATTAATAATATATTTTAAATTTATATTAAAGTAATGTAATTTGGATTTTTTCCATTTCTTTTCTTTTTAATAGAAGGATAAAAAGAAGTAGTAAAAGCTAACATTAATTTCCTTTTTTAAAATATTACTTGATTGGAGAGGAAAAAATTTTAGTTTTATTTTTAGAGTATTCATAAAAAATAATTATAAATTTTGTTAAATCCAGTTGATAAAGTTTAATTTTAAATATGAGAGGAAAAAAAAAGTTTATTTTAATAAATTATAATAATTTCCAGTTGGAGTTTATATTAATAAAGGAGATAATAATAAGATATGAACAAAAAGCGTTACGCTAGCGAAGAATTTAGGATCTCTCTAATCACAGCTTCTTCTCTCTGTTTCAAAAGCCTTAATAATCCCAAAACAAAATTAATAATATAAACAGCTCACAAAGATACTCCGTAATACAGGATTAATCTTCTTCTTCTTCTTCTTCTTTTTCTTTTGAGAACTTTTCAATCTCTTGATTAGGGTTTTTGGAGGATCCTCCTTGTCTTCTTCGACTACTGCTGATAAGGTTTATAGTTACGCTCCTTGTCCTTTTCCTTATTATATTGTGGAATATTCCTCGTATGAATCTCCTAATACTTGTTTTCGTTTTTTTCTGGGGTTCGCTTCGATTGCTCTGTTTCTTTTAGATCAAAATAACTTATTTTCCCTCTTTCGTCAATTCCTTGTTCTACCTTGGTGTTGTAGATGATGATTGAATGTTGAATTCAATTAACTATGCCCCTGTGTTTTTGTCTTTCTTATGTTATTTAAGATCATTAAGGTCTTAGGGTTTCTACGAAATCACAGATTCATGTGTTGAATTTTGATTTACTCATAACCAGCCAAGTAATTTGAACCAATTTACTAATTTGATTCTAGTTTTTGTGTAGTTTTTGAATTGAACCTCAAGTTACCACCAACACATTGCTCCCATTCTTGTTTCTTTGACCAATTTTGTCTATTTAGAATCCATTGGATTACTCAAGGGTTTATAAGTTTTGTGCTTTGCAGGTTTTGTTACAAAGATATGGCTGGCTCTGTAGGTTGAGAAACTGAGCCAGAATGGATTAAAAGAGTGAAATCAGAAGGAGCTGTTCCATGTCTTAACCCAGATAACTGCAATAACGGTTGGACTACGCCATCTCCTGACACCTTTATGGTTAGAGGACCAAACTATTTCTCTGACAAAGCTAAAATACCTGCTGGTGATTTCCTTCTTAAGCCTCTTGGTTTTGATTGGATCAAAGGTCCTAACAAGCTTTCCGAGATCCTTAGTTATCCCAGCAGCCGTATCAGGAAACTTATCGATGAGGAGAAGACTCAAACGAATGGAACTACTAAGCCTTTTGTCTGGGCATTCAATCTCCAGCTTCCTCACAAAGATAACTACAGTGCTGTGGCTTACTTTGTTACCACTGAGCCTATACTTGAAGGATCCCTGATGGATCGGTTTCTTAAAGGAGATGATGGGTTCAAGAAATCGAGGCTAAAACTGATTGCAAACATTGTCAAAGGCCCTTGGATTGTAAGAAAAGCTGTTGGAGAGCAAGCTATCTGTGTGATTGGACGTGCACTGTCTTGCAAATATGTTACAGGGGACAATTTTGTGGAGGTTGATGTTGATATCGGTTCGTCAATGGTCGCTAGTGCCATTGTTCACCTCGCCTTTGGTTATATTACAACATTGACAGTTGATCTTGCCTTCCTTATTGAGAGTCAGACCGACTCAGAGCTTCCAGAACAGCTATTAGGAGCTGTGAGATTCTCTGAGCTGCAGACTGAGTCAGCCAGGTCTATTGAACTGTCCAGTAATGAGGATCAAACTACCTTAGAGCGGTCTAGCTGGTGGAAATCGATTGGTAATGGATTCTCTAATCTGCTTAATCAAGATACAGCAAACATGAACAATACTAGTTCTCATGGGGATATCCACAAGGATGAACATGTACAGAAGCTGTAGATGTTTTTTTGGGAGTAAAGCTTCAACAATTCTTTGAATTTCTTCGATTTTATTACCAAAGAAAAGCAAAACTAAAAAGAATTCTTAACTCTGACCAAAACTGCAAATGTGTGTATAGATTGGTTTTTACTAGTATGGATAATCCAATTCATGTGACCAAACCATGTCAAAATTTTCTTCTTAGAGTGCGGATCATTTTTTTTCTTTCTAGAACAGGCTTTTAACATTACGCGTGCCATTGCCAGTATATTTGTAATCGTTTTCATGATTGAGAAAAGCAGCAAAAATATCGAAAGAAGAAGGAAAAATATCTGATCGAATGGTATATATTACACAACATGTCATTACAAAGAATAAATTCACATGTCCATATCCAGATTACGTGTAGTCGTCGTGTTGTATTCCACTTCTGAGAGAGAGTCTCACTTTTGTCCAAACGCTCACACTGATGATTTGATTGAAACCCAACTCTCTTTACTCCATGATGAAAGCCCATTTTTATGTAATAATCTTTCTTTGTATTCTTATTAGAAAGTTCAGTAAACTTGAAATTCGAGGCAACAACTCGCAAAACGGAGATTAAAAAGTTAAAAGAAAAGTCTAGTCGAACTAATTTGACTGGTGAGGAGAACAAAGTAAACAAATCCAAAAATCTCTCTGCTGACATAATTATAAAAAGCAAAAGCAAGTGGTGAATATATATATACAAAAATAATATCTAGAAGGAGAGAGGACGAAGGAGAGCCACAGAAGAAGCGTGGGACCCACGGGACCTTGCTGGAAGAAGCAGAGTGTTTCCTTTTGATACGCAGAAGCAGATTTTCAGAGATTCATCAAATCCCCTCCTTATCTTCTTCTTCTCTCTTCTCTCTTTTCATTCATTCATTCTCAACCATTTGCTCACCAACCAACTTGTTGCATCTCCATTTCTGTAGCCATTTCTCATAGCCTTTTCTCAAAACCTAATCTTCTGTTTAGCTACTCTTAGAAGTGCCAGACAAGCAAAATAAACATCCTCTGTTTTAATCATTCTGTTTCTGATTCTGATTGCTTCCCCTAGTATCAATTAAAAACCTCTGTTTTTTTTTGGTCCTATATTTGAAGATGAAGATACAGTGTGATGTGTGTGAGAAAGCTCCGGCGACGGTGATATGTTGCGCCGACGAAGCTGCTCTCTGCCCTAAATGCGACATCGAGATTCACGCTGCTAACAAACTCGCTAGCAAGCATCAACGCCTTCATCTCAACTCTCTCTCTACCAAATTCCCTCGTTGCGATATCTGCCAAGTAAGTCACATCATAGATCTCTCTTTCTCAAGGTTTTCATTGATTAGATCTCGTCAAAGATTTGATAGATTCGTTAGTTTGGTTATAAAGTTGTGATTTTTATACATGTTGTAGAAGAAACTGCAGCAGATTTTGTATGTTTGCCTTGTTGTTTAAGAAAGACTAGGGTTTGCTCATTCGTTATGCTGTTATGACCTGCAGGAGAAGGCAGCTTTCATTTTCTGTGTAGAGGATAGAGCTCTGCTTTGCAGGGATTGCGATGAGTCCATCCACGTTGCTAATTCTCGATCTGCTAATCACCAGAGGTTCTTAGCCACTGGGATCAAAGTAGCTCTCACCTCAACTAGTTGCACTAAAGAGATAGAGAAGAATCAATCTGAGCCTTCCAACAACCAACAGAAAGCTAATCAGGTTCCTGCTAAAACCCCAAGCCAGCAGCAGCAGCAACAATCTTCTTCTGCTACTCAGCTTCCGTGGGCTGTTGACGATTTCTTCCACTTCTCTGATATTGATTCCACTGATAAGGTAGACATGAGATTGAGATACACTCATGTTAGAATCCTTCTCACTTTTGTTTTTTGGCAGCAAGTTTGATATTGACTTCTTATTGTTTGAAATTGAGTAGAAAGGACAGCTTGATCTTGGGGCCGGGGAGTTAGACTGGTTTTCAGATATGGGATTCTTTGGTGATCAGATTAATCAGGAGGCTCTTCCTGCAGCTGAAGTTCCTGAGCTTTCTGTTTCGCATTTAGGTCATGTTCATTCATACAAACCCATGAAGTCGAATGTTCCCAACAAGAAGCCGAGGTTTGAGATCAGAGATGATGATGATGATGATGAGGAGCACTTCATTGTTCCTGATCTTGGCTAAAGAGCTATTATATGTAAACTATGTGTAGACATTCTTCTGTGTAATAAGAAGAAACAAAAACAAGAAACCTATCTGCATAAGGATGATGTATCAATGTATGGAGTTTAAATGTCATACCTATAGTTTTGTCTTTTAAGTCGTGTAAGATATGTTGAGAGAGCTTATCACATATTTCTTTTTTCGTTTTTGTCCAAATCTCTGAGATGCCTGTGTGTTGAGTTTGTTCATACCTCTTGAACACGGTAAATGCTTTATGCTTGATGCAAAAAAAAAACGCGAATCTATATGTGTCTGCTCTGTTTTTCTTAGGTTTTTCGTTTCTTCATGTTTACTACTCCGCTTTTTATAGACCTTGTGAGTTGTGACATAAGACACCACAATTCTGTTTTATTCAATAGATTGAAGAAGAGACAAAGAGCTAACAAAAGAAGAAAAACTTTGGGATCCTTTTTACCGCAAATCAGAAACATCAGCAAGAATCGAAAACACACAAAATTACAATGGACAAGGAGAATTGCGGACTAAAGAAAATAGGTTTTACGCTTCTAGTCTACTTGTCCTTTAAGAAAGCTGAGAGCTTCACAGTCTGAAGGAAGAGCTGGAATGGCTCCTTTTTTAGTCGTTGTGATGGCTCCACAAGCGTTTGCAAATCTCAGCACTTGTCTCAATCTCTCTTCCTCCTAAGAAAACGACATCATAAATTAAATTTGATCGACTGAGCAAGATCCACGCAATTGAATAGTATACACAAGATCAATGAGATTCATTACCTCAAATACAGATTGATCATCAACAATCTGGTTTAGAAGCGCACCAACGAAAGAATCACCAGCCCCGGTAGTATCCACCGCGTCCACATGAAAAGTTTCAACAGATCCATGGAAACCCTACAAACCATTTTGTTGCAAGTGTACAAGAGAACATCAATGAAAAGCACACACCATGGTCATGATGATGATGAATGAAACATAAACTTTTGCGTTACATTACCTTAGTGTAATAACGACATCCCTTTTCGCCGAGAGTAACAAGCAAAAGCTTCAGATTGGGATGCCACAGAGACATAGCTGTCTCATCATCGATCGTTTTGTTACCAGTCAAGAACTCAAGCTCCACGTCACTGACCTTAATGACATCAGCCTTGTCCCAGATACTCATGATCTGAGTCCGAGCTTCCTCAGGTGATGGCCATAGAGGTTCCCTCAAGTTGGGGTCATACGAAAGAAGAGCTCCGGCTTCTTTCGCCACTTCCATTGCCTTCATGTGAGCTGACCTACATGGCTCCGTTATCAAACTTATTGATCCATAGTGGAACACTTTCGCCTGCACATTGCACAAACAAATAACAAAAATCACTAAACCACCAAATACGTACAATCTTGAAATCTTGAAAACAGAGAGAAAGATTTTTACGTACGGATCTGATTAGTTCAAGATTGAGCTCGTCTGGACGGAGAAGCATATCGGCGCTGGGGTTCCGGTAGAACATAAACTCTCGTTCTCCGTCAGAACGCAGAGTCACGAAGGCGAGTGCAGTTCTTGCTCCTTTGTCGAAATTGATCCCCTGATCAGCGACACCGTTCTTCCTCAAGATTTCGGCAAGCATATGGCCAAACTCATCGTCACCGAGTTTACCTACGAATGCGGCACGACCTCCGAGACGCGAAACCGCGATGGCCACGTTGGCAGGAGCACCGCCGGGGGCTTTGAGAAACCCTTGAGATTCGGAGAGGGAGACGCCGGATTCGGTAGGGACGAAGTCAATGAGCATCTCACCGAAGCTGACGATGAGACCTTTATCGACGGTGGATGAAGTCATCTGAACAAGATCGAGTTTGCGTTCAAAAGATCGGAAAATGAAAACGATAGAGAGAATGAAAAGTGAACGAAGGTTGGAGTAGTTTATATAAGGTTCAAAGAGAGTGAAGACAGGGTTTATAATATATTGTTTTGAGGTCATTTCTTCACATAATAATCTTGGAAAAAAGCAAAAGCATAATTAATCCTTGAAGATATGATTTAACTTTAAAATATATTAGTTTTAACTTTAAAATATATTAGTTTTATAGAAATTGCATATATACTATACCTTAAATTTAAGATTTCTTAACATTTTTGCAAAAGATTCTTCTATATGATTTTCAATTGTAGTCAATACTTCTTTTAGGGTTCAATGGATGTAAGAAATTGTGTTTTTTTGTTTTTCTAAATATAAATGGTGAAACAAATTTTTATTTTATTTTATCATATATCTTAAGGTTCACTGAATTCAACATTTCTATATTGTTATGATAAAAAGTTCTGTATAAAGTTAACCATGGAAATAAAAAAAATTTGGAGGATAAGAACAAAACACTCTTGAATCTACTCACTCATTCTTTGACAGAAATAAAGTAAAATTCATATCTATATGGTTATGATAAAAAGTTCTGTATAAAGTTTATTTTCTTTTTTCACCATACACAACTTAAATAACTCTATTAATGGACCGATTGAAGTAACTAGTCTGGTACATCCTTAATCTAATGATAAATATGGATATAAAATAATTTCCGAAAATTATGTACGTTGGATGCTTTACATATTTGCGGCGTTGGTAATTTATATTCTCTTTGAATTAGGGATTTCGAAACCAAACCAGCTCTGCTTAGCTCTCTCAGGTGAATATCTCGCTCCTTATGGTTCTAAGTTTCTTAGATATTCATCGACTCATTAAAGTTACTATATACAGTATTTGATCCACAAGTGTCTGATACGGCCGTGTTACTCTGTTTCTCTCTTGTTGCTTTAACCGTCTCAATCTACGTACCCTCCGATGTTTTGAATTTTATTTTGTTTTACGGTTCGAAGTCTTGATTTCTTGAATAATGGAGAAGCCTTCGAAGGAGGTAGCTGTGGTCCCTGTATCGTTATATTGGGACATAAAAGAGGTTTCCTGTCCCCCGATCGATGGCTATGATCCTCGTCAGGTGGGTCCGTGTATCAAAACTGAATTTGAGGAAGTTAGGCTTCTCTGCTCCTATCTCACCATTCAAATTAATTGAAATACATAAACCAATAATAATTCATGATTTTGAGTCGAATTTTCAAATTAATTGAAATACATAAACCAATAAACCTAGAGATGTAAAGTACAGAAAAACCTCTATAAATTAATAATGATGGGACCATGAAATTTTATTAATTTATAGTGATATTAATTTATCTATAAATTAATAATTATCATTTCATAATGTAAATGAATAATTATTAATTTATAGTTATATTTTATTTTATTTTATTTTTTTAAAAAATTATGAATTGAGAAAAATTTAGCAAAATAAGATTAGACTTTTAGATGTTGTAAATTTTATGGTTTAGAAATTGAATTTGTAATGTCTTAAAAAACATTATTGAAAAGAAATTACAAATACTATAGACAAATTCACTGATACACATGACATACATCAATTCAAATTTATGAAAATTTAATTTGTCGTATTTCAATAGTCTATCAAACTATCAAAATAATGCATATCTAAAAATTGAAAACTTTAAAAAAACTTAGCTATGAGCTATGACATGTTATAAAGTATTTTATATAATTATAATTTGAAAATACAACACAACAATTGTTTTATAAATATGAATTTTAGGAGAATCATGCATTATATATATATATATATATATGTGTGTGTGTGTGTAAATTTACATGATTATTAATTTACGATATTATTGGGACCATATTTTACATGGAGATTTCAAAAAAAATATTATCTTATTATCTTATCAAGTTTTGTTATTTTTTACACTGGCCAGACTTGGGACCAACAAAATTTATTAATTTATAGTGTTTATTAATTTATAGAGGTTTTACTGTATGTTAACATAAATTGGTAATCGGAAAAAGGTAATCGGAATAATATGTACAGATTTTACCATCTTGACCCTAGACAAATTACTCTAATTAATTTATATGAGGCGGCATATAGTAGTAACCTTAATATTATTAAAAGAGGAGTACAAAATTAAGAATGTCCAAAATCATGACATGCTGAGCCTCTTAAAAGAAGATGGATATAACACAATGTTTCTTTTTGATGCCTATGGATAACACAATGTTTCTTTTTGACGCCTCCACCAATGCAAAGTCCCTCTGGGAAAACTTTCTTCTGTTAGGTGTGTGTTCCTCCTCTCTCTCTTTGTGTGTCTTGTTTAATATGTGTTGCTGAACTTAACTAACATTGGTTTTTCCATTCTAGGCCACTTGATGAGGATACGTGCACTAAAACGGTTGAATCTGCCTCTTGGGTTTGCGCTGTGTGCGAGGATATTACTGGCCATGCTTCGACAATTTCATCAAGAATCTCTTTAGTGAAAAACATAAATCCAGGGTAAGCAAGCATCCTAAGCCAAGTTTTGTGAATGTCTTTAACTATTTTTGACTCAAATTTTGACCCCTTTTCCACAGCTTCCGCTCTTCTATACCCCCAATTCCTATGTACCCATGGACAGATACGTGGACGAGGTTGTCAATGTTGTGGTTGTGGCTCCCTGTGTTTCTTATCTAGAGAGTTAAATGACGATTTACAAAATAAATATAGCGAGAGTTAATGAGGATTTACAAAATAGTAGTTAAAATAAAAATATGGAAAATAAATTAGGATGACTACACGTTAATCTCTTCACTTTTTCTTAATTTGAATTGACGTAATTGCTTCCTTCTATTTTTATTATATAAAAACAAATGCATAATCAGTTGGTAAATATACAATTCACTATGTAAACAATTGAAGACAAAAATCGATTATAAAAACACAAATACGAAAAAACAAACACAACAAAATATTAATAGAGCATTAAATGTCTACAACAAGTTGTATCTTTAGTGTACAAAAAAAGTGCATCTGTTTTAACACAAATATAGTATAATATTACAAATCTTAATTCAGAAGGGACATTTTTCATATTAAGTTATACTTATATATAATACTTCATATTAAGTCTAAATACTTAATATTTTGATATTTCATTCAATGTTGAAATAAGTAAAATATTAAGTCTAATACTTATTTCATTCAATGTTGATTATCTCTAAAGTCGATCTTTTGAAACTATAGATTTGTTTTCCTACTTATATTTAGTTAGTTATCTTTCCCATCGACTTATCTTACAATAGTTGACTTATATTATATCTAGTCGATTTATAACATACTCAATCTTCTAAACTTTGACTTATTTTTTTGTTCATTGATTTATATTTATTTTTTGTTGATTTTTTTTATTCATGGTAGACTTACTACATTCTAGGCTGACTTATTAATAATTTAATAAAGCTGATATTTTAAACTGTTGATTTAAATTAATTTTGTCGTTTAGTTTACTTTCTATCGACTTGTTTAAAAACTATTGACTTTTTTTTTATTTGGTTGGTTTTTTTGTATAGTCGACTTTTGATACTGTTGACTTATTTTTTTGTTTGTTGATTTATATTTTTTCGTTGATTTGTTTAGTCTTAGTAGACTTCTTTAATTTTATGTTGGTTTATTAATGATTGATGTTTTGAACTGTCGATTTCTATTTTATTTGTGTGATTTTTTTTCGCTGACTTATATTGAAAGAGTGGACTTATTTTTCTCTTAATTGATTTCTTACATTGTCGACTTTTTGAACTGTTGTTTTTTTTTAAAAAATGACTATTTTTGATTATTATTTTTAAATTAATAAGTTTTAATAAATAATTGAAATTATTTAACTTATATTCAAATCTTATTAAAATAAATAGTATATATTTCTTCAAAATTTCAAGTTAAACTAAAATAATAGTGAACTATATATATATTTAAGTAAAATTTGTATTTAATCTAAAATATATAGTGGAATAAATATTTAAAAAACCAAATCAAATTTAAATAATTTTTATTATATCGCTGAAATATATAATTATTTAAATTTGCTTGTTTGTAATTTTATAATTAAATATGTAACTAACTTAAACAATTTTTAATTCTATATTTAAACTAATATTATCTAAAATCTAACACTTAAATCCAGAAAAATAAATTCTAGTTAATCTTATTTTGATTTCATAAATTTAGTTAGTAGTTAATATTATCTATAGTAAATAAATTCATTATTATCTGAAATTCATTTTAAAATTACAAGTATTTATAAAAAAATTATTTATTTATTTGTTGTTGTTTTTTAAATCTTAATTGTTAATTAAGGGTTAAAAATTCATTTTGTATATTAATTAAGATATTTTCCAATACTTGAATAATTTAGTGTAAACTTCAAATTACTTATAAAAACTAGGATACACTATCAAACTAATCCTTTAGAAGGGATTCAGTTCATTATTTTCGTAGATACAACTTTTGATGTTTTTCTTCACATTAATTCTTTTGATGGACATAAGAGTGATACAAACAAAACCGACAAGGAAATCAAAATCGACATGAAAACATTTTGGTTGAGAATATACGGGAAAAATTTGGCACAAACCAATCGTTTTGTAATCTATTTGTAATATACTTTAATGTCATGTTTGTTTAAATATTTATGAAACATATTATTTTTAAGTTTTTTTAGAATATATAATATTTATAATTAATTTTTTTAAGAACCCCAAATTTAACAACTTTCAGTTGACCCATATGTCAAGAAGTTCTAAGTTTAACTTTTTCATAATTAATAATAAAAATATGTGTTAAGCAACTTTGTTTAAGATGCATCAATGGATATGCTTATAAGCGTTTTTTTTTCGTTGGATGTGAAATAGTGATAGTTGTATCTTACGTTTAATTTTGTTTCAGATACACATTATTCCCCTACGAAAGAATATAAATTATTAAATTACGTTAAAATAGCATATGGTATAGATATGTCATTAAAAACAAATGCATCGTATTGTCTAAAAACCGGGAAGAAACGAACAAAATATCTTAATTACACACATGCAGACACAAGTTGTATACACATACGTGACAGACTTTGAAAGAGGAAACATGAAAGGGTCAATAAATAGGTTGATTGGGCAGATGTCTCTCGTGCTACGTATCGGACTTAATAAATAGGTTGTAGTTTCTGCTATTGTGAATGTCAGGTGCACATTATGTATAGCAACTTCCTAATAGAATAATGCTTATGCAGGATAAGGATGAAGTACAACATCAGATATCGATCTTGCTTTTCATCGGGTTGGCTTGTGAATTCATGATCATGGTTTTTACAAGACCGTTTGGCTTCTGGGCGAAACCGGTAACTATGGAGAGATGAGTAACAAGTTTGTGACGAGTGAGTCAACTGAATGTTGACTGTTTGGTCTTGTTCGTACTATATAGCACTTTGAGTAATGTTTATTCATGACAACTTTCCTCTTTCATCCTTTGATTTGGTTGTTCTCATTGGATGGGTTGGTCAAAGTGCAAGGTCCCCTCATAACCCATTTTTCCTCTGCACGTTACATTTCCTAAGAAGGGTTTTAGCCATTGTTTTTTTTAACTTGTAGAATGATGTCAGTGAAAAATAGGATTAACTTACTTTTTGTTTAAATATATATAACCAGTATTTTAAACAAACAAACCGAAACGAGCTTCCAGGACTTATCACTCGAGTAATTCACAACCACTCTTTCTTGCACGTTTGAAATATTCAAGGCCTACGTCGAGCTCAACGATAAGTAAGACGCAAATGATTATGAAGATGACCAAATCCAGTCCGGTATGCTTTCCTCGTACGTACGGTCTTTGGAAAACTTTCTAGTACTTTGGCCTACAAGATATATACGTATAGTATACGCAACATGATCATTTTATAAGAAATCTGATGTTTTTCTTGGTTGAAAATCTATAATTATCATTAAGAAAAACTTGCCTTGAGATGTAGCCTATGATAGTAGCGGTTCAAACTAATACTCCCAGGAACATCAACACCCTCCTGCTTGACAACGAATGGAAAAGGTTAAAGAGGTTGTTGCTCAAATGGTTAGACAACGTATTGATGATACAGAGGAGAGGATGCTTACATTGCTTGCATGTTTTTCGCTTGAGAGATGCTTCCTGAAATTTTCAAGGCTTTCGCACTCACAAAAGCAGTATTGGCAATAAAACATTTTGGTACATTCACCCCTTTCACTGCACTTCTGAAGAACACTGCACTTCTGAAGAACGCGTCTTTGTGTCTCTGAAACAAGTGGAAAAAGAAAAAAAAAAATTAACTAACAGCTCAGAAACAGCGTAATTAGTTTCAAAACGTTACTGGGTGATGAGGAGAGGACAAACAAAACACCTGCAAGTAAGCTTTCCCAAAGCCACTCTGCAGAAGTGAGCAGGACTGACATTTTGTAAGGCCTATATGAATAAGCCATAAAAAGGTTGTATTTCGTCCGTTGTTGTACCTCGGCAAGACAATCTGAGAACACCATCTCCACACCATCGGGGGAGGATATGATCATAATTGTAGCCGGAGGAGGATTATGATCTTGCCACGTCATCACATCTGCAAAGATGCGGTTGTATTGGATTTCTGTTTCAGTAACAGGAAAGCATGCGTCAGTAGAGATAGTTGAAACTTTAAACCCCTAAAAATTCGAGAGATGGATAAACAAAAGGGACTTAACTGGGAGTGGTATGTGCAAGAGCGACTCCAGTGGAAGAGAGCCCTCGCAGGATGTGATCAGGGGTTTGTTTGTGGTCGCCGAAGGCAGTGATGGAGACAGGACCAGAGTAGCCTAGTTTCTTGAAAGCCACTTCCATACTACGACGGACTTGACGAGGATCATAACCCTCGGGAATCGGACAGTCTATCATGTCCCACCACACCGCTATTTGAGCTGTCGCGTATTCAGGCTTCGCAGCATAGTTCTTTCCCCATCTCCTCGTTACTTCGTCAAGATCTGGATGTATAGGGTTCATAACCTCCTGCGAGTGGAAACGAACAGCTCAAATAGTATAGTTGGACAATGTACACGAGAGAGAGAGAGAGAGGATGCTTACTTGCACAGCATGCTTTCTTCTCGAGAGATGATTCCTGAAACCCTTCAGGGTATGGCACTCGAAACAGCACGATTTGCAATAAAACTTGGCAGAAGGTAATTCACTACTGCAGTTGTCCTCAACAAGTGCACTTTTGGGCTCAAGTAAGCTTTCCCAGGTCCACTCTCC